>NW_024610017.1:0-49999 GCF_016920785.2 Ixodes scapularis | reverse complement strand
TGTGCGTGCCATTCCGGGGACGTGTGCCTAAGGGGTAAGAATTTCAAGACATCACTTCCGATCAGCTGATCAGTGCAGATTCATGCGTGCATACTTTGGAGATTTATGTGTGCACCGGCAGTTGATATTAGAGCCGTTAGTTTTACAGTACCTGCTAGAGCAACAGTGTACAAATTGTGAGACACTCTCATTGTTTATGTGAAAAGAGTTCATTGTTTTGAGCATATATGCATGCTCCAGTGCCTGGTACAGCAACACGCTTGTTGACGTGCTTATATGAGCACATTAATTTCAATTTGCTTTATGTCAACTTTCCGAAGCACGACCAATGCAGACCTCGTCAACTGAGCCAATCTAGTAACGCTGGTCAGCACCAACATAATGCTGCGCGCGCCAGGGGCCAAGAAGGCAGCGCGTGCCTGGCCTAACAGTTATTGTGCCTGCCTCCCGTGCGAAGAAAAGCAGGGTTCGGTTCCTGGCAGCGACGCATCTTTTTTTTATTCCTGCAATTTGGTGTCCTGGTAAATTCGAGAATCCTGTTGCTTGTTCGAGGTCCGAATGTTCTATGTGTCGAACCTTCTACGTCGATTGTTCCAGAAGCCCACGCATGTGCAGAAGGGGCTCCGCGTGGCGAGCCGCAGTCAGTCTCGCCCCAGCGATCAATCCTGCTGTTACGCTGCTAGCGACGGCCGCGACGCTCTATTGTAATATTCTGTTTCCTTTCTTTGTTTTGGCCCCATTAAACGTTCAGTTTACTCAGTGATTCGCCGCCTCATCCCTTGTCATTCGTGGCAATATATTAATTTTTTTCTCTGTAGTCTTCACGCGTGTTTAACTCCTTCTTTTCATAGGCAGCTGTTTAGGCCTTTGGTGTACACTATAAATTTATATTTACTAATCATACGCAAATAGTGGATTTTGAGTTCGAAGTGGTTTTGGCCGAATATTTTCGAATCGAATATTGAATAGTTTCTCTAAGCCTTCCACCACTGTTGCACTATGCTTAAACAAAAACCCAGCTAAACTGGTGAAAGTTGCTCTCAAACTTCCACTTGTCCATTAATAAGCTAATTTTAATTTAACTATATTTATGGACTATGACCTCAGAAAGTTTAATGTTTTGGGATGGCAAGTGAACACCGGATTTCACATAATATTAAACCTACAGAGATGTCCAGCTATACCTAATTGAGTGGATTTACAAATCTTGTTATATGCAAATATTAATATTTCAATTCAGAATTTAAAAAAAGAAAAGATTCCCAAATGATGAACGCAGGTTGTCAGTGCACCTCTTCCTAACATATACATTGACTAACAGCCACAGTTTAATTTTGAAAAATTTACTGCAATGCAGATCAATGTGCACAAAGTCTCAGTTTCTTTTTAAATACACCAGTCGCGTGCGTGCAGTATACCGCTTTGAAAGTATGCTTTTTTCCCAAGCACGCAATTGCGATTTTCATACTCTTTAAAATGCTGATCGCGGCAGATAACCCCGTTAAGTGAGCTTCTTACCCAGCACCGGTGCAATGTGGAGAAGCAACACCCGCAAAACTCACTTTCGCGGGGGGTTGCTTCTCCACAAAGCACCCATACTCGGTAAGGAGCGTACTCAATGGGGCTAACACACTACGACCACTTCCAAAAATGTGAATACTATTGAAGTTCACCTCAAAGCGAATATCGAATAGTGCATCATTCGAAACTACTATTCAAAATTTCAAATATTCGCACAATTCTAATATTTACTTTAAATCTGCGATGCGCCAACACGGCAAATAGGCATATGATAAGCTAGTTTTATTTTCAGCAGTTAAAGCGCGTTTGTGAAGCATGCCGTGACATTATTAATATAATCAGTAACCCAATCATTATAACTGCTATTAATATTTATTCGAGCTCACAAGAGCTGCAGTTTCCTACCCTTCAGGGAACTGTCCTGAGGGGTCAACTATTCTGAGGGGAAGGAAACAAAGGATAGTTTCTTACCCCGCAGGAAACTACCCTTCTCGACTGCAACTGGCACTGAAAATCACAATATTTGGGCGAGCCGTGGCAGGAGAAGGTTTTGTATCTTGGATTCCAAATTTTTTTGATTTATTTGTTTATTTAGAGAAATCACTAATCTAACAAGGAGATTCTAGCCTGAACCTTTTGGTTCAGGTAAACATACTGGGGCCTTTGCATTCTGCCTTCACTGCTGGGGCTACCTCCCAGTTAGGTTGAAGCATTTTGCTACGCGTGACCAATTTATGCCCCGCGAAATATCTCTGAATGGTTTTTCGAGAAGAAATGGCAGCATTACGAATGGACACGTCAAGCCAAGCTGCATACAGCTTGTAAAGGCTCACCCACAAATTGTCCCACGCATGCTTTCTCACTACAAAATGTGCATGAAATGCAAAGGTACAGCAGTTCAAACAATACAGATCGAGGAAGACACTTACTTCCAAGCGGCACCGACTTAGCGCGGTCGGTGGAGACGCTGCGGCTGCTGCTCCGACTCGCAGACTCGGCATCCGGACGGACTTCCACGGACTTGGAGCGGTTCTTCTTGAAGCTCAACCTCTTTCGGATCTTGCCCAACAATGTCCTCTTCTTGGGTTTTTCCAAGGCTCCTGCAAGGTTGGCAGGATGTTATTAGTTGCATTGAGAGTTTGTTATGAAGTGGCGGCAAGTTCTAGGCCAGAGCGACCGAAGAAGCAATAAACCTACCCGTGAGCGTGCAGGCACCAGAAAGAGCCCGTTTACTTGATCACCCATGTTTTCGTACACACCATGGGGGTGCTACAGTTCAATCCTTTCAGCCGCAAATATTAATGTGCTCTCTGCACATTACCCAATGCATACCATATTGTTCATTCACCCTTAAGCTTACAGGGCAGCAAAGGCTACAGCATAAAATCACGGCTTTGAAACATTCTGTGAAACGAACGCTCACGCTGGAAAGGCACATCTCAGTGGAACGAATGCAGTTTTGTTGATCAATCTAGAGCTCTATTTCATTGTTTTTCAATCAGTGAAGCCCCTATCGGTCAAAAAAGTCAAATTGGGGTTTTTTTGTGCCAAACCAACGACGGGCATCTGGCACGCCCGAGCAGAAGACTGAGGGTTAATTTCGACGACCTGCGGATCTTTTGACGTGCAACCGAAATCTCAGTTACACAGCGCCTTCTCCGCAATAAGCCTCCGTCAGATTGCGGGCACCTCGGCCGGGATTCGAACCCGCCACATGGGGATCCGTAGGCCGGCGCTCTCGCCTCGGAGCCACCGAGCCCCTATCAGTGAAGAAAGTACTAAAAACATTAGACCGTGAATAAAAGCACCTTAGAAATACATGACGGATACAAAAAATTGTAAATAAATGCCTTGGAAGATTTATGCATCTCTCCAGCGCTTATTGCCAAGGCAAAAAGGGCAGAGTCATTGGGCTGTTAACGCATGCGTGGCATCTGATATTCTGCAGAAGTGAGTTAACTACGCATGCTCACAACACATCCACAGCCCAGTAGCCAAAGAATGCTGCATGCAGAAGGTCATGTTGGATAGCTTATAGCCAAATTTGTAGTACAAAAGGGTCCTAACTATACTCAGATCCTCGGATACTTATGCTACTACATGCAAAAAATTTAATTGAGTTACAAGAGAAAAAAATGTTTTTCAAGTTTTTTTCAACAACAATACAAGCCATTTCTTATTGCCCCTCTCCCCCACTTCGAGGGAAGAAAAATCTGAGAATGTCCAACCCTGTTTGTATTGCACTGCTTTTTCATTCATTCATATACTTCTCGTGTCCACACACAGCTTGATGCCTCCTTAGAGGTACACTTTCCAACTCCTCTTGAACTAATGTAAACCCAAACATGAAAACGATAAAAAAATACTTAGTTTTGGAGTTGTGAACAAACAGCTAATGATTGCGCTTCCAATTGCCGGGTGTGTGATGAAGTTAGCAGCACATGCAGCGGACACACTGAGGCATGGAGTTCAGACCCCTCTGGCTACAGCTATTTATTCTACTAATCTTTGTTCCTGTAGAAAGTTTCAGCTTATGCTTGCCAAATGTTGCATCTTCTGCTTTAGAACCTTCCTGAATATAGTGTGTATATAAAAGCAGCTGTAGCAATCCTTAGTCAAATCTTCAACACAATCTCGAGATGTGCAGTACCCTGTTTTTCGAGCTGTAGGCACGAGTTAACCTCATTAAAGAGGCACTAAAGTGGATTTTGAGATTAGTCTTTTTATGGCACAAACTCAATCGATGTACGCTAAGCATCCTATAAAACCCAAAATTACAATTGCTCATAGCCTTTTTCACCCTTAAAAACACTGTCAAACACCACAACACGCCCCTTTTTCCCCAAGATATTTCAGAAAGAGGGACATGTTGCGATGTTGCGTTGCGTCTTTAATGGCAGAAAAGGCTATGCACATTTGTAATTTTGGGTCTTGTAGGATGCTTAGGGTGTGTAGGTCGAGTTCGTGCCATAAAAAGATGATCTCAAATTCCACCTTAGTGCCCCTATAGACATTTCTTTTAGGTTTTACACTTTCCCGCCCTCTTTATTCGTGACGTTTTGCCACGTATGCGGCAACATGCATCGCACAGTCTTACAACATGCCAGTCTCTCGAATTCCCCGCACAGCAGCCAATGAGCCAGTCGATGGTATCTCCAAAGGGAACTCGGTGAATGACACAAGACGAAAAAGTTATGACCCAAAAATTAAGCGTGTTATGTGTCGCAGCGTTATAAACAACAAATACTAGTGCAAAGGACAGGTGAAGGCAAGAACACAAACGGGACTAGCGTTTACTTATGCACTGTTGCTTTAATGCACTTACAAGGACAATGAAGGAAGAAGTGAGAGCAGTTGCCTCTTCAAGGTGACGAAAAGGACAGAGAGAAAGAAAGAAATGAAAGCAACAGGACACGTTGAAGCAAATGCAGTAAAAACGAGGCTACAAATGAAATTACAGTTGAAACAAGAGACAAGAAAATAATGAAGCATATGAGAAAAAAAATAATCTACCGTAGAATACCGCATATCCACCCATTCCACATTAAGCGCCCATTACCACATTTGTAAGATCCGAGTGAATATGCGTGGTACATTTATACGTAAAATTGCCGACTGCACAAGCGCCCATCCCCCATTCTTTTGCGATTATCTCCAAAGTCTGAGTGGGCTCTTGCCCAGTATTTTACGGTAATAAAACTTAAAAAAGTTAAAGAGAAATCTTTTTCAAAGTATTCTTACTGCTGTATATTAATTTTTTCAAAAGCTTTCTTCCTTTCCTGAATTACATTTTTTAATTTAATCTTATTTCAACCGCATTTTCAATTATGGTTTTAATTTACTGCATTGGCTTTGATGTATCCTATTCCTATAATTTCTTCCTTTACCTTTCGTCGTTCTCATCGTTTGGTTATAAACTGCTCTCACTTGTTCCTTCTCTTTTCTTATAAGAGCGTTAAAACAACGTGCTAGGCACTAGTGCCTTCGGTGGATTGAAGGCTGAGTGTGTTGGCACACACCAGCTGGGAGCACGTGAAGCAAAAGCTTGTGCAGCAGAACCCACGATCCTGGGTTCGATCCCCGCCCCTGCCCGTTTCGGTCTAAATGAGCATCGTACCTGCACGGGGTTGCGTATCACTACTGCGTGGATGCACGTTGAAGACCCCAGGCAAGCGGTTGTATTGCACTGGCTAAATTTATCGCCTACGTTGGGTAACAATGTCGCCACATGTTGGACGACTAAACTCCTGCTGCCTAAATAACAACTACTTTAATTTGTTTCTCGTTATTCCCATCTGTGTTCTTGCCCTTGTCTGTCCTTTGTGCTGTTTATTGTTCATAATGCTTATCTGACTAGCCCACTTTAACCCCCGAGCCGTTTCGGATGACCCAGGCTCCTTCAAAGCTTAGTTTGCGGCACTGCTCAGAGATGGCAGCATGGGTTTTCTATCGCACACGTTTTTAGGGATGGAAGCTGACTTTGGAGACACGTGCGACCCGGGCAGCACGTGCAATAAAAAAAAAAAAAAGGAAAACAGTTTAGGATCAAAAATTGCACCCAAAAAAATGGTTAGGGGGTTAATATTTTGGTGGCACAGCACAGATATTCTTAGATCAAAACTTCTTTTGCATTCTCTTTATGCACCAAGCTACCTTCACATATCACAGTGACCGGCCCATTGAGCACTGTGTGGGAAAGTGGACAGATAGGCACCCTTTCGTTGTTTTTTTTCTTAATGCAGCGATATTTGCCAGTAAAGACTACTCAAGGTTCGAAATGTCGAAATATAGAAAAGAATTTGCTTTTTTCCTTACCTTCACCTTCAGCCTCGCTGCATGAAGAGGAAGCGCTTCTTTCCACCGAGTTGTGGTCTTGTTTTCGTAGACTACTCGGCGATATCGACAGCGGAGTCTCATCCGACTGTGTCCGTGGAAAAAACAGATAAGACTCCGGTTGGTACAAACAACCCCGTACTGTACTCTCAAACTCCTTGAGCACGCACAGTGAAACAGCAATAGCCACCAAATGAAATCATCAAAATTACGCAAATATTGCAGCGACTAAAAGCAAACAAATGATCACAAACCTCGTTTTACGGTAAATTGTCTCTCTACAGTAAATATAGTAAAGATATAGACTTAGAAGAGCGAAGTCAAAGTGCCCTTATAACTAGCTAAGGTTCTGTGTTCTCAGTAAGTATCGACAAGCATTTAAAATTAACCCGTAGGGTGATTTCTTCATAATCGGTGAAACCCAAACAACTTTTAATTGGAGCTGTCCTAGAATATAAAAAAAACTTTGTGGGAATCTTTTTCCGCAGCTTTATTTTGTGCTCACTCGTAACATAGCTCCCAATGAACTTCTTGCTTCGGAACTACATCTTTTTTTCTTGTTGGTGCGGGGTATTTCCTAAGGGGTCCTGCGCATGCTCCCTGGAGGTTGGGGAATTCCCTGTTTCCTTCAACATCAGCCCCAGTAAACGCCGATTTTCGCACGATACCAGAAAATAGACACAGAAAAACACTGAAGCTGAGGATAAGCCCCGAAAAAAAAACGCCTTAGAGTTTTACGAAAAATAAATCCAGAAAACGCAACCCTGTATACTTAAAACACAGGTACGGGCATTTGAGAATATAGTAAATATTTTTTCTGTAAAAAATGGCTTTACAGTAGAGGTCCTACTGAACTTGAGCATCTTCATTGGTATGTCAGAGCCTCAGATGCCTACAGACACTTTGCACATGCGTCAGATTACAGCCGCCATTGCCGACCTTCTCTTGTCTGTCGAGATGCCGAGCCACCGAAACGGGTCTTGATGAGCTTCCACAAGAGCCAATGCTGGGGAGGGGGATGCAATAGAATCTAAGATGGCAATAACCTGGCCTGCTATGGCAATAATGAAGTGAAGTATATGGAATAAGAGGAAACAAAAATTGAAGGTCGGTTATGGCGGCCCCAATGTACAGCTGCTGCGAAGCGTCTATACCTGTAGTACAAGCATACTTCCACTTTCCTTTACTATACCCATCTTTTTGCTATCACGTTAGTCTGTCAACAAAACGATTTTCCATCGTACAAACCAAGGATTACTTAATGCAGGAGCATTTCACAGTGCAGCATGTTGAAAGTTGGATTTCTGACGGCATGCAAAAGACACCGGTGGTGCATAAAAAATTGACAGCAGCCATGCCGCCAACATAAATAAGCATAAAGAAAAGCAGAAAAACCAGAGTTATAGCTTAATTGGCAAAGCAATTACGGTACATCAGTTGAACCAAGTATAGTTATTGAGAGCGTCCAGAAGGCTGATCACAGTTAGAGATCGAGATACTTTGAGTGTGTTGTATGTTTACTCTAGGCATATTTCAAGAATGTGAACTTGCGCTTTACTTGAAGTACACTTTATGGTGCTGTCCAAGGGAATACAAGACAGTCGAATCTCGTTAAATCAAACTCGAGGGGGACCGAACATTTGTTTGAATAAAGCAAAGTTTGAATTCCGCGGAGTTTCCTCCTATAGAGACACATTGGATGGAACCTGTATGTTTTTAGTTTGAATTATCTGCAAGTTTGAATTAAGAGAGTTTAAAGTAACAAGATTTGACTGTAGTTGACTTCCAACCTAAGGATGTTTCTCAACTTCAGTGTCTGGCTAAATTTCTTTGCTTCTCATAGCAGATATTGCCTCAGCTCCCTCGCTACATGGGGCGCTTGTTTTTGTTTAAGCAGACTCCTTGAAAAATTGAGTGTAAACATGGATACAGTCTTTACCGCATGTTTATCGAACTCGGCAGACATTAGACACGAAGCGTATCAGTCAGGAACGCACTGTGCATAAAGTAATGGGGCAACCTTTCAGCGTTGGATCGGCTCCAGCGACTTACAGCGTCCGACGCTGTCAGCCCGAAGGTTAATCAGCATATGTCTTTGCCAGCATCGTTACGAACTCTTTAGTTCAGTACAGGCAGCGCTGATTAAAAGAATCTCAAGCCCTTCGTCTGTTAAACGTGCATTTTGAAAAATGTACCCTAGCCACCTGCAACTCCCCCAGTGAAGTGAAACATTGGCAACCTTCGGTGAAATCAGTGAGGAAGCTTTCTAATCCATTGTCAGACAGCGCCAAAGTGAGTGCAACCGAGAGAGAAAAAAAACCCGCAACTCAGGGGTGCAGCCAGTGGTTGTGCGAGAAGTTTTCGGAGGTCAGTACCTGGGAAACCTCATGCCAACGGCCCTTCTTGTCCATTCTCACCTAAGAATAGCAGTCGGCAACAAATTTCGGTCAGAAAAGACATCTGTGCAAGTTTGGCATTTGGCTTGCAACAAATTCTTGACAGATTACTATGCCGTGAAAAATGAACTGTGTTCTTCTCACTGCAAAAATAAACTAGGCATTGCCAGATACTCTGCAAGAATGTTGTACTGGGGTATGGCATGAGATATGCCTAAATTTCAGCTAATTACCAACTCAACAGATAAACACAATTTTAAAAACTTTTCAATAAAAAAATGGGGTCTCTTTTTTTTATGTATACAAGGGCTGCACTCTCTACCATTTTCTCATTCAAAATCCCCAAGAATTGCTTTCAACTATATTGAATCAGATAGTATTGAAATTCTAAATTTTTGGGGTCTTATGCCAACTGCCGGCACTATACATTCAGCTGGAGCATGAACAATTAGTATAGTGATACATAGTTCATTTCTGTGTTGCAAAAAAACATGACAGACTTCTCTTGTCAGAAGTCCTCTTCTTAAAACAAAAAAACTTGCATTACTTTTTTTTTTTTCAAATGCAGGGACATTTAGGGACAGTACTAAAAGGAAAAGAGTGGCTGTTTGGGCTGGTCGGTTTGTCATTTCATAAAGCTTGCGCACGCGCAGCAAAGACGAGGACAAAGGGAGGACAGGACACAAATGAGGTGCCTCGTTTATGTCCTGTCCTCCCTTAGTCTTCCTCTCTGCTGCACATGCACAAGTTTCGTGAAAGGTATTAAACAGGGAGAAACCTGGAGAAGTTGTTAGTACAGTTGGTCATCATAAAACCACAGCAGTCAAACAAAACATGCACATAGGAACAGTATTTGTGTCCTGCACCAAAGAGAAAGAAAATTCGTACAATCAACTGCTGCCTCCTGCCCAAGGAAAGCTCTCACAATTATTGACTCATCCATTTTTTGCCCAATAATCACACTAAGCATCTGCCAACTGCAACTGATCTACTACCTAATCATTGCATGTGCGTAATTATGTTTGTGGTGTAGTTTTTTTTTTCCAGTACCAGCGTGCTCTATTTCTTGCCCTAGAGTCACTGGACTGAGACTTGCCATAAATGCCAAGTTGAGCAATTCTGGGTCACATGACTTACGAAAGCCATGTTGCGACGGATTTTCACCAGACAACAATGGGCCCTTCCAGTATTTTTTATAGGTTTCGGTTTTATATGCGCTCGAAAATGCTAGAATATTTTACAGAATTAATCGGATAGCACCTTCCACGCCATCTGGTACGGCAGATATGGCGACACGAGAAATCCAGCCAGCGCAGTACGACTGCTAACCTGAGGTCTTTAACGTGCATCGTGCAGTTAGTGATACAATGCACCGGTACAATGTTAATCCAAATCAAACCCAGGATGCCTGGGTCCTGTAGAGCGAGCTTGTGCTCAGCTCCGAGCTGTGGTGCACTAAAACACTCGACCACCGATCCTGCAGAACCATTCATGTCCCCGTGTGCAGTTCTGTCGGCTGGTTCCAGCATCACGACCTTAAGTACACTGTAAAATACTGGGCAAGCGCCCACTCAAAATTTAGAAATAATCGCGAGAGAATGGGGGATGGGCGCTTGTCCGGTCATCAATTTTACATATAAGTGTACTGCGCATATTTCCTCGGATCTTACAAATTTGGGAATGGGCGCTTAATGTGGAATGGGCGGATGCGTGGCATTCTACGGTATGGTAATGAACGGAATTGCAAGCGCACGAGTGTTGTTCTGGATGTTGTACAACCATGTTTGTAGAGTCGTGCTTTTGTGAATTGCTTTGCTTTATGGAGTTAACAACCGCCTCCCTCGGGAAAGTTTTCCCTCGTTAATGCCTCCTCCAGTTTACACTTCCCTATGCAGGTAGTTGTAATCTTTATTGGCTCAGAAGAGCAGCAGCATTACAGAAAGATGCCGTAGAGTCCTGCTGTGCTGTGTCTAGTGACAATGATTATGCGATGATATCTAGAAGGATCAGTTTCCCATATGCTTATGCCCCTCAATTAGCACAGGCCACTAAAAAGCCACATAGCAGCCAGGAGCAGTTGAGATCAGCAACGGGTGTTTGCATTTGAATAATTATTTCTCCGTTAAATCTAATTACCTCCCCACCAGCAATTTTGCCTGGCTACGGTAGGGCTTTTTAACATTTCCTAGGGGTGATTTCGATCGTATAAAATCCTCGTGGACAATTAAATCATAATGGAAGTGGACAGCTCATTTGTTCCGTGGACGAACAGCTTGCCTTTAGGCAATGTTCTGTCTAACAGAGTTCTATGCCTTAGTCGATATTGGCCATTGTTTGAAGGTCCCACATTCCCCAGAAATCAGATCAATCATATTCAGGTAGGCATATATGCGAGAGAAGTAGACACATATATCTTAACAGAGTTAAATGATTCAGATTGGTCAGAACAAGAAATGAAATTAGCAGGACCAGCAGTTGTTCCACAGTGTCTCCCTTTTTTTTGTTTTCTTTTTTGAGTGCAGTGGTTTCAGAACAATTCAGGGACTAGAGTGAGCAGAGACATTCACAAACATGAGTGAACATACCTTGAAGCTTGGGCAGGCAACTTCCTACACAGATTGCATGCAAAGAGCAGGAGGAAGCGACAGTCAAATCAGAGAAGAAGTTGCCACAACATTCAACGCTCCGTGCCAAACAATTACCAATACAGTAGCGAGCAAAGAGGTGTTAAACAAGCGATGAAGGCGCACCTAACCACTGAATGTTCTCAGGGTACCAAAACTCTGAAGCTTTGTTTTAAAACCACATCACGACTCTGCAATTGATGGCTTAGAAAACCTTCAAAGTGGTGCCTTGAGGAATTGAATCGGAGCATGCGGAGCTGTCAACCAAAAAGCAGCATGCCCACCAGCTTTCAACCAGAGCTGCTCAGAACTACCATGGAGACACTATATGCACCCGGAAATTGATGGTCAGGAGGAGAGGAGTGCACAAGGGGACATCAAAAGGCCGATCTCCGATTGGAATGATTAGTGGGTAGACCTAAAGCTACCTGCCTTCATCTCCACTGCAGTCGTTGAACGTGTTTGAATGCGAGAGCCAAACACCACACGTTGGCATTCCGCGTTCCAACGCATTCGACGAGTGCAGCGGAGTCGAAGGCTGCCTTTGTTACCACTGCACTCGTTGAACGTAACGCAAGAACCAAATGCCGGACAGCGGCACTTCGTGTTGTCATGCGTTCGACGAGTGCAGTCGAGACAAAAGCAGCTTTAGGTCTATCCATTCATCATACCAATTAAAGCTCGGCGTTCTGACATCCCCACACACTCTTGTCTCCTCCTCTTCCTCACTTTCTCGGCGCATATACGTTTTTCACTTTTATTTCCCTCGGCTTGGAAATGGTCACAAAATCCCAGTCAGAAAGCTCGACTGGCCTGATTCTCGGATATGAGCAGGTTCTATGGAATGTGGGGCTTTGGGAACATTCAGTGACTCAATGTGATCCATTCAGAACCCTTGCCCTGAAGCAGTCTGTTCTAAAAGCTAATCCTTAGTGACATCACCTCTGTAGGTATGTAAGGTTTAATTCAATTCACTAATCTCGATGGCAAAGCCAGCAATGAAACAGAAATTGCTAATGTCGTCCGACTTGTGTTGCTACAGCATGGAGGTGGCGAGTAAAACCGCCGTCTTGCCACTGCATATGGCAGCTTTGGCTGCCAGAGGAATGACACGAGATCGGGGCACTTCATGCATAACACTAAGCACCACTGATGGTCATCATTTAAATCTAAAAAAAATGTAGACATTTACAAATTTTCATAACGCGAAATTAGAGCACAGCTCTTGAGGAGGAGGAGGAGGAGGAGGGTACAGAGGGGAGGGTATGCCCCTCCTTCTCCTTTCCTCCTCCTCGTTTGTACCCTCTGCTCCTCCTCCTTCATGCCTTCCCCTCCACTCCCACAGTTTTCCTGCTAAATTTAGCTGAAAAATTGATGCCACATGACTTGGCGTCACATTACTTATAAACAAATTCAGTTTCTCCGCTAGATTTAGCAGGAAAATTGACGTCACGTGATCTCAACACCAATTCAATTCCTTGAATTTAGAGGGGGAATTTTCCTGCACTGACGCCGCAAAACACGGAAACGGGCACCTAAGAGCTAGGCTCTAAAATAACGGTATGTATAAGGAAATATCTGGCGCATTTAGCGGCTCAATCTCTATAAGACTTTGACTGCTCCAGAAGCTATTCAAGCATTTTGATTCAAGTTTAGGACATGGTGTGGTGATTCAAATATACGTACGAGTAAAGGCCCGCTCACACTCTTGCGACCTGTTAAACCTGGGTTCCTTAGAACTTCTTAAACCAGAGAACACACTGGCGCCATCTATTGGGAAGCGGTGTAAACTCGGCGGTCCGGCATATTTTTTTGTTTTTTTTTTGTTTCTCGCACATTATCCTTTCATGGCTCGAAAAACTTTGGCAATGTTATAAACGAGCCTTTCTATGAGTATTACGCACATTTGACCTCGGAAATCCCGCAAAACCTTCACTCTTGTGAAATGCAGTTCCAGGGTCACCGCATAGATGGCGCCACAATGCCAGTGTGTTCCCTCATTCTAAAAACGTTTAAGAAGTTTTAAGAGATCTCGTCTCTCTCAGTCGTACTCGGTCGCAAGAGTGTGAACGGGCCTTTAGCGAACTTGGAGTAGAGTAGTTCAAAGATAAAGTGAACTGCAAACTTCATGCGTCGGATCACTGGGAGGCCAGAAGGAGCAAATGACAACCGAATCCCGTGTCAGTGTGCTTGGCAGTCCACGGCGCATTCGGTTTGTCACGCTAAACCAGCTTGGATTGTCTTCAAAGTTATGTGTCTGATCCTTTCTGACCAATCTTGACAGGTGGCACGGGGAAAAGCATGGCATACTCTGCTAAAGCTGCCGTATACGGTGGCTTTAATTATCCCTTAAAAAAATCTAATTTGAGTTTCACATTCCAGATGAACGAAGGGCATCTGGCATGCCCCAGCAAAGGACTGAGGAATATTTTGGGCCACCTGGGGTTCTTTTGACATGCAATCGAATCTTGATGACATGGTACCTCCTTCGCAACAAGTCTCCATCAGATTGTGGGCACCTCGGCTGGGACTCAAACCTGCCACCTGGGGTTCCTTAGAGGGGTGCTTTGCTTTCCGGAGGCACTGAGGTGGCTTGCTAGTTATATAGAGTAAGTGAATGTTCCCAGGGCACCAAAACTTCCAGGCTTCATTTCCAAGTTACAATGTCGTAATTGAGGACTTGAAGATGGATGCCCAATGAAATCAAATTTGTCGTCGGCACCTTCCGACTGGCTGCAATTCTCTAATTGTTCAGAACTCCCCAAAGATATTTTACGGGTAATGTTCTCTTTCGTTCCCTTACTCCCGGCATCAAGGTGGCCGGCTTGAGTCCATCAAAGAGGTTAATTAGATAATTCAATTTATTTCCACCCTAAAGGCCCAATAAGGCATTGCGATTCCCAGCTCTAGCGGATGCTAGAGCCAGGGCTGAAGGAGCTACGGTAAAGTAATGCCTCTTTAGCCCTCTTGAATAGGATCAGTGTTGCCACCTGTCAGCAACAGAATGACCGTTATAGTGGCATCAGAAAATAAAAATGAAAGTGTCGATACTAGGAGCTCAGGTGATTCTAGCAGATGCTATGGAATGCTGTACTTAGTAACACACGGAGGCTCAAGTCACACTCTCTTCCTTTGTGTTTCGAGTGGAAGATTGCGTTTGAGAAAATTATGCTAGAGTAGGAGGGACGTCTCTCGGGCTCACCCTCTGCACGCTGTGGATGATGAGAGTGCTCTTGGTGGCAGTCGGGCTTCTCCCCTTGGCCTCCAACTCCTTGAGCGCCGCTTCCGTCAGGGAGCTTCCATCTGAGCAACGGCCGGAGGGACAAAGTGCGAGGCGCAGAAGATTAGGGTCAACAGGCACTGATGCGCAAGCTAGACACAAAGGTCCTCAGTCGAAGCCATTACGAAGAACTATAAAAAAGGAACCTCCCAGAAGCCTCTGAGTGGCAGCCAATATTTCACCAACATGGTTAGCTTCTACAGGGTACAGACCCCATGACCGGTCACAAGAATATGTAGAGTACTGAGTACTGGAGGGGCAGTGCATGGGTGAAAGGTAAGGTGAGAAAGAGAGTGCATGGGCAGGGACAACGCCCATTTATCAAATCGTCAATGTGCCAGGGCATGTTTCTCCATGTCAGTAAGTAGACGAGTGTCGGTCGTTCGCAGATTGAACACTAGACCAAGCTAAATGCTGACACAGCACTCATGTCCAATATCTTCCCACTGTGGCTCGCGGTAGGCGGCACTGGAAATCCGGTGCTATGACCTTGCTCTCTCGGAGGTGTTTGTTGGCAGGGGTGGGTGAATTGCATGGAGAGTGAGGAGCAATGGGGGAAAGGACATCAGTACTGTTGGGACGTGAACCGTAGAGGAGTTATGACCCGACAGGCAGGAGAGGACAAGAATGAAACGTCGGCTACTGCTACGAGACTTTCGGGAGGCCCCTTGTTAAGGAGCCGATGCTCGACAGTTAGTATGACATTGTTTAAGTGTGTGATGGTGCACTAACATGTACAACAAAACGTTAAGGTTATCTTTTTATATATCTTCGTCAAGATAGTCTGATAGTACAGATAAAATTTTGGCCCGAATAGGAAAAAGTGAGCGCCCCCGTTGACCTTGCTACCGTAAAATACCGGGGAACATCAGCCCCACTTTCACTAGAAACTGGATTAATCCAGACACGGGCGCTTGTCGGTCAAATCGGGCACTTGACGTATAATTTGCATAATTCCCAAGTTTGGGAAATGTTAATAGTGGACGTCTAAACGAAGTGGGCACTTACATCATATTTTATGGTAGGTGTTTTTACTTTCCGATTTCGAATCGTGCAGCAATTGAACAAGAGTAGTTTTAGCTTGTCCACAAGGTTTCACAAAAACAACTAAAACATTGCTAGCTGGAACAACAGCCGGACGAGCAATAAAATTTGCTAAAACTTCGCTGACTAAGGTAACCCAGACATGATGTGTATATAGGTACAATAAAAAAATTATGCTAAAAGTTTGTAACTACCGTAAAGTTCCGAGAGAACGCCCACCCCCTAGAGATCGCCCATCCCATTTTTCTGGCTTAATATTAGTAACATAAAAATTCCGAAACATCGCCCACACCCGATTCCCGTCGAACGTCACGCTATGTCCGACGGGAATCGCATCAACCGCGCAATTTGCTGTATCGGCACGCCTGACAAGCGAGTTTATAGCGGGTTCCCACGTTTTTGTCCGCGATCTGCGTGCGCAATATTGGCTTCCGTAACACACGAGTTGTTCCCACATGTATGTTGCACCATGAAATGCGAATCTTAACAGAGTTTGCAGCGGATTACCGCATTTTTGTCCGCGATCTGCACATGCAATATCGGTTCCCGTGAAAGGCAAGTTTGTAGCGGAATCTGCTGCGCCCGCAACCTGCGGTATCCTTTCCCGTGACACAGGAGTTTGTAGCGAATTCCCGCATGTTTGTCGCATTGTGAAACGCGAATTTCCGGGGTCCACAATCTGCGGCATCAGTTCCTGCGTAACGTGGTTTGTAGCCAGTGCCAGGGTGTTTATCATTCATTTTGGATAGTTTTGCTGTAGCATCTTCAAAGATAGCCCACCCCAAGGTTTTCAACATTTATCTGTTCATTATGGGTGGGCGTTCTTTCGGAACTTTACGGTAGTAATACTGGAGTCACAAAAATGCTGTTATCATATATGCACAATTTATATATATAGCAGCTGGAACATAACAAAGCAACCTTTCATGCACCTCTGCAAAGCCAGAAATAATTTGGAGCAATAATAAAACTCGACAGTTTGAGATTTTGTTCGAGAACGACAGAAAACTTATGATATTGCAAGCTAGTACTCTCATCTCTTGTACTTTTTTTACCAAAATTTGCACTACACGTTACATAGAATGTGGTCAAATCATAGCAATTTAGCATCTCAAGTAGTACATTAAATGAGACCTGTATCTGCTAGGCACATAAGATCTCCCCCTCCTGTCCAATGGGCATTTTTCTTGACACATGCACAAGACAAAGTACTAGAATATGTAGCCAGGGCTCCTCATGTGCTTGAGTGGATGATTTTCTAACTAATCAATAACACATACTCATGCTTGCATTATATACCATTATAAATTAGCTTGTAGGTTTGTATCAACCATCCATCTAGCAATTGCATGACTGCAACAATTGCATGGGCAAAGCTGACTCGCTTGTCTGACTGCATCTTTTTACATTCGTAGTGAGGCAGTTATGCCTCTGCAGTTTTCATCTTCACAAGCTGGGTAAGTGTTCATTTAAGCTTCTGGCCCTGTAACTTTTGCAACTTTAGTCTGTACTACCAAGACACTATCTGATTTTCCATTTTCTCGGAGAATTTATGAAGGCGAGTTAGTGGAAAAAAAAGGGGCATACACCAACAGGTTAGTCAAACATCCATGCATGCATGCACGGTAACAAGCACGCATCGTGAGGCACATTTGCATGCAAACAGCTGCAAATGCACAAGGGCGACGGCGCCAACCCAGGACCACGCAACGCAGGACAACGACGATGACACCACCACAACACCAACAAAAGGAGATGCAGGCACAACGAAAAATACGCAGCAGTGAAGAGAGTGAAAAATTGGTTTGTGCACCAGAAAGAGTAGTAGTAGAAGAACCGCAGAGAAGGAGACCAGCGTTCCCGGTAAAAGTTGCACTCTCACCATCGTGCCTAATGTTCCCGTTTTGGTCGGCCCTTGGAAATGGAAAGCCGCCAGAGTTCCTTGGTTCCTTGCCGTACGAACCATCCACTTCTGGCTCCACCCATCTTCGTGCAGCCCCATTTTGATACAGGTCTCCGCAATCGCTGGTCGTCGATTCGGACGAGGAGCCGAGAACGGACTTCTCGCTAGTTTTCGTTTGCGGCGAAGCCGTTAGAACGACGGTCACCATTTGCCTCTCTCCGTTTAGAAGACCATCCGTAGTAGATGGACCTTGCGAAGCAAACTCTCCACCAACCACAAGACTGCTGTTGTCGTCGGTGGAGCTACTCGCCATCCTCTGCCGACCAGACACATTCGGCGGCGGGGAAGACGGCAGCGGAGGCGGGATGTCGGCGTCTGCAGCGTCTCTTCGGCAGCCATCTTGCTTTGGAGATCCACCTGACATGTTCGACGGTAACAATGTCAAGTCATCGCAATCCTTCGCAAACAAAGGTTGAGAAGAGGCTTCCGGGAAAATGGGAGAGTGTGCGGAGGGCATCATGTCCGCCGAACCGTCGGAAAAATGGCCATCACGCTGCGCCTGGTGCACCGGGGCAGCCCCGGAGCAGCCATTGGAAATCTGACTCCGGAGAAACTCCACCATGGATTCGTCGAGCGGTTTGGGCGGAGACTGCTCCAGGAGCTTCAGTTTTTCCTCAATGGCGAGAACCGCTTGTCTCTCGAGGTGTCGAGTTTTAGCTAGGTGGTCACAACAGGGTGGCATGCAAGAAAACAAGTCGCAACATGCAGCCACCATTCTACAACAGTAGTGGCAGTCTGGAATGCCTAAAAATAAAAAGTGGAACCAGAGAACAGCCTAAAAGATGCATTGTACTCATGCCTTGATGTTAAGAGAATTTCCTGGGGTACAAGAGGGCACCTGGGGTTACTTGCACTTTAGAAAATATAAACAAACATTGAGTGTCACCTATACCACTGACATTTACTGATGCCAAGTAGTGTCTGCTAAAAGAGTTTAAGAAAGCCTCGATAGTAGAATATCAATATGCATGCGGCATGCATGCACGGATGCGAGAATGGTGGTATCAAAAACAATATTGCAACTTTATCGGGTATAAATAAAGGGGGACAACTCTATACAGCCAAACAACATCATAACGAACTCTGAAGGACCTACTGAAATGTCCATTGTTGTACAAGTCAGTCTGGTATACAAATTTTATGTGAAAATTAGAACATGGGAGACAAACAGGTGTACAGAACAGTGACACATCTCTGGGATTATGTGCCCTGTTTTCGAAAAAGATGTCATCAAACCTAGTACAACAGCTATTCTTCATTAAAATTGCAACATATATTGGTTAATTACGGTATTTTTGTGTCAAAAGATAGATCTCTCTTGGTTGTATTTGCTAGGCATGTGCAAATAGTGTATTTTCAGTTTAAAGCAAATTCAATGCATGCCAATAAGTGGTTTTCTCCAAATATTTTTTAATTCAAAATTAAATAGTTTTCCCAAGCCCTTTACTACATCCCTCCCCCTGCCTAAATGAAAACCCAACTGAACTTGTGAAGGTTGTTCCTAAGCTTTAACATGTCGATTTCTAAGCTGTTAATCTGACTATATTTAGAGACTGTGGCCTCAGAAAGTCTGATGACTACATTGGGATGGCAAGTAAATCAGAGATTTGATATACAATTAAAGCTAGAGAGATTCCCAGCTATACCTGATTGATCGGATTTATAAATACTATTGGTTAATACGCAAATATCCTTTCTTCAATATCAAATTTGAAAAGAAAAGATAGAATCGCAAATAATGAATGCAGCTCGTCGGGGCAACTCTGCATAACATGTATTCTTGTGTAATAGCCACAGTTTAATATTAAAAATTTTACTGCAATGCAAATATACAAATTTTCATTTTTTTTTAATACTTTAGGAGTGTGTGTTTACCATCCTGTTTTGAAAGTGTACCTTTCTCCTATGTGGCTAGGATATCTATACCTTTCCAAATGTTCATTGCGGTGGGATAGTCCCATTGAGTGCACTTTTTACCAAGAACTGGTGCATTGTGGAGAAGCAACACCCACAGAGATTGCTACCGCATGCGTTGCTTCTCTGCAGTGCACCGGTGCTCGGCAAGAAGTGCGCTCAACAGGGCTAATCCGCCGTAATCAGCACTTAGAAAAATATGAAGATCACAGTCCATCTCGAAGCGAATATCAAATAGCATAGTATTCGAGACTATTAAAGAATTAGAATATTCGCACAACCCTAGTATTTACTTATTTACTTGAATGGCATTCAACGCAAATTTCGGATGTCCAAGAATGAATTTGCAAAAGTCAAGAAATGACTGCATAGATTTACCCAATCTAAAAATAAATTCTCCAAACACTAAAGTATAACAAAACAACAATAACACGGCATTGGCCACATTCGACTAGGATGCCTTTGGTCTGGAAACTGTCGCTTTTTGAACGAGTACATATTTTTGCATCAGGTGTCATTGGGCTCATTCGATTTCGCTCCTGCACCAGGGTACACACTGCCATATTTGATTTACAAGTGCAGCCAATCTGAAAACTAAACTGGAAGTACACTGCACTGCAATTTTCTGCATTGGTGCAGGCTGGTGCAGGTAAATCGAATGAGCCCACTGATCATAGCAAAGAGAAAGAAAACCTTTCGGGAGAAAATTTCGGAACAAACATTGCGAATCCATTCTTAAGGTAACTTTATAACAGTTCAGACACATATTATTCATGTGCCTGGACAAACAGCATCTTGTTATTAATAGTCCCAAGCTGCTGCGCAAGAGATAACCTGCCAGTTCTTCATTTTCACTAACTCTTCTACAAACTTGTTGGTGTAATTTCCAGGCATGGAAGATATTAGGACAAAGAGAGATAAGTAAAGGCTTTTGCAAAGGCTGCAATTCTCTGCATTTTCCCCCGTACGTTACACACCTTCATTTGTTATAGATCGCTATTGCACTGTGTGCGAGCAGGATACTTTGTCTTATATCAAATACTTGGTACCTAGGAAGTTACTAGCGATTGTTCATTTATAGATCGCTGGGTCGTGTATTCTGCTATTTATAGAACAGAAACTCAATATGGTGTCATGGGGAATCGTCGGAACAATACCTAGTATATTTTGTTGAAAGGGCATTTTCCTATTAAAGACGTTCGTTATAATGAAATTTGACTGTACTTATTTGAACCATTCACTTCTTAAATTGAGGCTTTTTTTATATAAATTATTTGGTCTACTTAGTACAAACTCTGTAGTTGCACACAAATTGCGTAGAACAACGAATTTCGAATCATAATTTGGATTAAAATATGAGTATATAGGCAAAAAAAACTTCTAGTACATTTAACGCATAGTCACTAATTGAACAATATTTAGGCATCTGGGTTGTGAAAAAAAAGTATGGCACTGACAACATAAGTACTACACAATTAAACACTCCTCTTTGCCAATGCACAGCTTGTAGAAATCGGTAACCAAGCAGGGAATGGGCTTCCATGAAGTAGCTAAGAAAGGTATGAAACAGCAGCAGAATTGTTATGAATTTGTTAATTGCAGAACGAATCTGCTAGACCAGAGACTGATAGTCCCACTCCTACATGCACACCAAGCAAACCCAAGCCATACCAGCAATAAAATAGTCGTTTCCCATGTCCCACATTCACAGTGATCTATACTGTGAAAAGATTCTGATTTTAAGTAAGCTCCAGAAATACCACATCACCAGCAAACTCCAGGAAGGGTTTGCAGCATGATCCTACAAAGCAAGTAGCCAGCTAATAACATATGCTTTAAAGCATTAAGCTGGGACACAAAAAGCGTACTATACAAGTGACCAGCTGTCTGGAAATTTGATTATAAAACTACAGTGTCTCTGGACAGAAAAGTCAATGTTTGTAGAAAATATCTTTAATTTTATTAGTATGTCAAATATCTGCATCAGTATTAGAAGCATATGCTTAAACTGCTATTCATTATGCCAGTCTTTACTATAGGAAGGCTCGACAGTTTATAGTATATATACTAAGAACAGCAATGTCTCGTGGTACTTTGGCTAATCTCTGCACAAAAACAGGTCCCAAGACCGCTACCTGCTACAGCGTGAACATCTTTACTATAATGCTCCAGGTAAAAGTTCAGCAAAGGTAAGCAAAACATATTTCATTTACTATTCACAGCTCCTTCGTTTCATGGTTTAGCTGGTGGGCAAGTTTCCAATGCACATCTCAAATGGTGCAAGGCCCCCATTACTCCTACTCCAAGTGTGCCTTTAGACGGCGGCATCTCGTTTCGGGTTGCAAATACTTTGGATGGCACACCACCATTTGATTGTTTGCATAATTTTGTCTTCGTGCTGCTAAAGTATCGCTGGTGATCTAAAAGGTAGATTTTTTCAAGTTTTGAATAAACGCGTATATATCAGCGTGACGAAAACAAACTTGGCTCACACTGTATTTGAATGAAAATCACCATAGAAGATACAGAAGAGCTGCTGACATTTTGTTAAGACCATCTATATCTCCTGACATGCTATACACATAAGCCCCTCGATAAATGCTTTGTCACACGTGCTTTAATTTGAGATTGCCTCAGCCTTTTGTTGGTTACTATAAAAGTGTGCCTCGACAAACTTCCAAGAGACCACAATGAAAACGGCTTTTGCATCTACGTAAAATCCCAAATTAATGCCCACCCACCAGGAAGGAATAAACAGAAAAGCATATCTTGTAAGTGACCACTTGGGATAAGACAGAGCAATTTTAAGCAAAAATGAGCAATGAACATGTCGGCACCTGCTACAAAAAGGCCCACTGGATGCGGGAACAACTACTGCAGACACTGACGTCGCATGGATTTGGCCGCCTCGCCGGTGTTTCCGCCACAAATATTCACCCATAAAATGAGATGGGAGATCTCTCAGGGGCGGACATTCATTTTCGGAATTTACTACACGAAATTTATGCTTAGAAATATTTCAAGAAATTACCTTAGTTTCTCCAGATCACAACCCTGTGCCGACACTGAGAGCAAGCCAATGCTATGACCCAATGGATTGCCCTTTAATCGTCGCAGCAACATTCACTGTTATCATTGTTTTAGAATTGCGATAGGTATTAATATTTTTATTGGTCAATATTACTCGGTTTTGCCTCCAATGTGAAATTGATTTGTGTAGAGCCATGGAGCCATTCCTCAAGTCATATTTGCAGGCAACCAGAAGAATAACTCTCAAAAGATCCAAACTTGTGGCACACTTTTAAGAAGAATGCAGCATGTGCAAAACATTTGGGTACGCAGCCAGACACAAGACTGTCAAAAAAACAAATATCTTTAGCGTGATGCAGTTCTGAAGAGAGTGCGAAAGACAGCAATTCAGATCAGTTTCCCAAGTTTAAATGCACAATATAGGTAAAAAAAAAGAAAAATACACATTTCAACATGAGTCAAATGAGTACTAGGTTTAAATTAAACATAATTACAAATATATATATATATTTTTTTTTTCTTAAAGGGCAACTCCGCTTCATTTTTGGTTTTGAAAAAACAATGCAGTCCTCTTCAGTATCGCCTAGGAAGACCACACGTCAAATATTACCACGCAGTTCTGTCTAAATGTTTCTTAAACGGTCCGGCAAACTTTGCAACTCGCCAAGTTGCCAAAATCGGCTGACTCGAGCGGGCGAATTCAGGCGCAACCAACAGCGCAGTCAAGGCTACGGCATGGGCGGAGCCAACATTGAGCTAAACGTCATCAACATGGCCCTCTTTTGCTTGTTTTTACTTCACCGATCGAGCGTAGTGCATGACGTCAGCAACGTTGCCTCTCGGCGCTCAGCGGTGTCCACGTGATTGGCGTACGCGCCTGCGCAGCGCGCTTCTTGGGAGCAGACCAACCGCCCGCCGTGGCCCCGCCTTTACCGCCGTCTTCCGCGTCACAACCACCGTCGTCGTCTCACCGTTTGTGATTATCATCATCCTCTCGGAGTTTCGTCCACACTATGGACACCACATGCGCAGAGTCGCAGACTTATGCCGCAGTTGTGCAGACGTCATCGAATGCCGTAGACACCAAAACGTGGTGAAGAGTGCAGTGCAGACGACACTCGCGCCTGCCGCACGCCCGCCAACCCCCATCCCGCCCGTCGTTGGGCCGAGGATCACGTGACATCTCGTACCACGTGATGGCCATGTACTTGGCGGCCCGAGGCCAATGTTGCCGGACGGAGTCGAAGTTTCGGTTTCGATTTCCGCTCGTGTTTAAAATTAGATTTAAAAATATATATCTCATTTTTCGCGAAGCAAACGACGTAGTGTCTTTTACTAGGGCTTTTTAATTCGAAATTACTCATTATCCCAAAATCTTTGGAATTGAGCGGAGTTGCCCTTTAACATAATTTTTGCAAGACGTTGCACACAACGCTGCTTCAAGATCTCAAAGGACTGAGTAAACAATTAAATAAATAATAAATGACTCACTCTCAGTCGTCGGCGATCGCTTGATGGTAGTTGTGGTGATGACCCTTCCATCCGAAGTGATTCGGCTGTTCTTTTCCACGATGCGATTTTGTTGAGAGAATTCCGTCGCCATCTGAGAGTCTGCCGTCACAGGGATCTGGGACCCCTCCATGTAAAGAAACTGAGACAAAAAAAAAGAGAAATATGTTATTATGTTTGCATGTTCACATGTTAAGGCCCATTCACACACTTTCGTTTGCTTACGACCCACTTCTTGCAATCTCTTACGACGAGAAAACACTGGCACGCTGGAGCTGTTTATGAGGTGGCCCTGGAGTTGCATTTGCCAGAGTGAAGGTATTGCGGTGTTTGCGAGATACATACTATCTATGAGAAATGGTTGTTTATAACATTGTCGAAAGTTATTTGAGCCAAGAAAAAATGACGTGCCAAAAAAATAGAATTTATACGAGAATTCCAGGTGTTTCCCGTCTACTTGATCGATGTCACCAGTGTGATCTTTCGTCGTCAGAGAGCCTAGATTGGAGAGGGTCCACCTTGGACCAAGGGAGGCTCTCGCAATTTAATGGCGGATGCCTCCTGCAGAGATTGGTAACACATTAAGTGCACATGCACTGCGTTTTTGTGTGGCGAGGAACAAAGCAGGCAGAAAGGCGGAAACATTTGCAGACGCTCAGTGCTTTGGGCAGCTCCACACAGCTCATATTGCAAAACACGGCCCATAAACCACATGACCCCAATCGAGCAGTTGGACACCCATTTGTAGTACAGACCTCTCTACTCGTAAGAAATCGCGAGAGGTTTTGAGGCAATCTATCGCAAGGAGTCACAAGTGTGTAAACCAGCCTTTTGAACTAGCTCAAGCTACAGCGTGTGAAGTAACCTCCACCAAGTCAGACGAAGTGGATTATCTGACACCACGAGATAAACATTTCCTTTATTGTTTTGTTGGAGGAAAGAACTGTCCGGTTGGGAAAAATATATTTTTCGGAAATAATCCCCAGAGAAGGGGAACAAGGGGACAAAGGACAAACACAGCTATAGGTGACTGGTGCACCACCGAAAAAATCCACCTGGTCCTGGTATCGAACCAAGGACCTCTCCATTTCCAGTGGAGCGCTCTACCAACTGAGCTAACCAGAAGATAGATGTCAGAAGGAGTTATAGACGTTTTAAAGAGTCAATTCTCGCAGGCACTCGAAAAGCAGCCATTAAAGAACACGATGTGTCTTAAGAGATTTGGCGCATTCGTGACATCATTCGTCCCAGCACGGGCAGGTCTATGGCAAGGCTGGCATATGGTTATGCACTTCGCAACTTGGTGGCGTCAATGCGTTGCAACCCAGCCGTTCATGATGTCCAATGACTGGTTGAATCACATGAGCGGAGGAGGCGAAGGGACTCAACAGCACCCGAAGGGCCTAACGACACTGACCCCCTCTCCCCATCTTCCTCTCTATTCCCTAAACACAAGACTTGAATAGCCATGGGAGAGAAGGGTTTACAAGGTTATGTGCGTAAAGGGCTTAGCGCCGTACTTACGCGAGGCAGCGCTGCTTTAACGGTGCAATTGATATAACGACGTTTCAAGGAACTTGGAGAGCATTCACCAGGTTTATTGATTTTCAATCAAGTTTTGGTGTCTTTTCAACCCAAAAATTGGTCTTCGATGTTTCCACAACATATATCGACATTAAGGCAATAAAACGAGTGCTACAATTTTGTTTCAGCACCCCTTTAAAATCAAGGCATGCAGGCCCACCTTCTCAAAGGCCCTTTTGACACAATGTGCAGCAGCGCACCTGGGATCCGATTTTGGAAACCGCGAGAGCGAGATCTAATTCACTTCTCGCAAGGTGAACAAAGATAGCGTTTGCAGACTGTTTGTCGGTTATGGAAGCGAAGAACGCAGTTTGTTCGGTAGGAAGCACCATTCGCAGAGGGAAATAAAACAAGAAAATGCCGCATATTGTGTGCTAACAGACTAGAAAAAAGTGTATCGTCTGCTACGAACAGAGAGCCCTGGCGAAGTGAGGCTGAAAGAAGACTATGTGAGTGTTTGCTATTTCACATTCAGAGTCATTAACAATGTGCGGTTCGTTTGTAACTCTCAGGTTCTTCTACTGCTGTACACCAGCTGCCACTTATTTGATGAAGGAGTACTAAGGACAAGTACATCAAAGGCAGTCATACCCCTTACGCTATTTGTAAGTTGGCGAGACGTCCCAACCAAAATATTTCCTAATTGTTGAACTCGCAAAAAAGTAAAATATATCTCGTTGGTTGACTACGCTTCATCTGTGGTGCCACGTCCAATCGGCAGCCGAGAACGCTCTTGCTCTCCCCTTGATCAAAATCGGACCCCTGGAGCAAGAAGGAGAGGCACTCACCTCTACAGTTAGGGAGCCAGTGATGTTGTCGTACTCCAGAGGCCGCGACTGCAGGGTGATGATCTGGCGCTGACTCGGCACCCGCCTGAGCTCGCTGATGCCCACAATGCCAAGGCCGAGGAAGTTTTCTGGAGGAAAAGAAGTAAGCGGAAGAGCAGTGCAGTCAGCATGGGGCGTCACTGGCAAACTCCTATAATCCGTGTCATCCGGAGAAAGCAGATTTATGTGGAGGCTACAAGTAAATCGAGTTTCGAGTCTCCGATACGCCACGATAAATATATGTCGCAGGCTGTTTGATTTCCTGTTTCAAATTACTTGCAACAGATTATGAGTCCAGGCATCAGTGGAGTCGAGTGGGGGAGAGCCTAGATATGAACAAAAACTTTCTGCAGTGATCCAGAAAAACAAGAGTGCAGATATCTTTGGGTTTTTACACTTTTCGATGAACAAATAAACGCATAAAATATATATTGTCTCGCCTTCCTAATAGATCGACCCAGCTATCCCCACTGTCATCTACTAGCTTTATAAAATTATCCGTCAAAAATCCACTCACCCCCGGCAGGCTTGCTTTTGTCGTAGAGCTCAAAGAGCACCTCCGACGAATTTTGGTCGAGGGTGCTGAAAAGCAGGTCACGACGGAATCATCAGCAGTCGATTTGTAAACATAACCGAGGATGGGAAAGATGGGGCTTGAACCAGACACTAAATGTGTGCCTTGCACAGAGGGCAGAAGAAAAAGCATGAGGAATGGAACACTGATAACTCATCATGTGTGAACTTTACATGCTTTTTGGTGAGAACCCAATCTGTCAAGAAGAGAAATATATCCACACTGTGGACAGAAGTGGGTGAATGCAAAGCAGCGAGATTAGGTAAGAAAAAAAAAAGAGACAACTCGACAGAGGAAATTGTCAGAACCCCGGGTAAGCAAAAACAACTCATTCTTTAAACTAATTAGTCAATGTCATAAGTTTGATGACAAAAAACATGCAATGTTCAATTACGATACAGTGTACGAGCTGGATTTGAAACAGTGGACTTGGGTTTGGAACTGTGAAGCCACCTGCTGGAACTAAGTGAAAGCGAGCCCAGCGGGTGACCGGCAGCGACTCACAAGAGGAAGTGCTCATCCCAGAACGGGTTGGCCGTCTCCTTGGCCGAGGTCGTGGTGCAGCGGTGCGGGGGCTCGTCCAGTTCCACTACGCAGTACACCTCCTTGCAACCTGGGTGGACACAGAGCCACTTTATAAATTTGCTTTTTGGCTGCTCAGAAGGCAACAGAAAGACTCCTGTCCAGGGTCTTTTACTTATGAGCATTACAGATTAAAAGTGGCCAAAACGCAGTGTACAGTGTGGGCACATTTGATCATTGGGCTCTTTGCAAGCGGGCAAAGTTTGTCACGCCGAAGCATATAGATAACACAAATGTTTCGTGGAAAGGCTAAAGGACAAACGTACCTACTCATTGAAAAGCTACAGAGAATCATCAATCTGTGACTAGAATACTTGTCCCAGTACAAAATTAATAATCAAGCGTCAACAGTAGTGGCTAAGACAGGCATGCAGGCAACCGGTAGTGAACTTGAACGTCTCCAATCATTATTGATCATCAAATATTCCATACAGAGCAACAAAAAAAAAATTATTCTCAGTCGAAATAAATGCTTCAAAATGGCACACCATGTGGAATTGCTCAAAAGAACTTTCAGAAGTAATTGCTTTCTCTCGCAAAGAACAATAATCTACACGGAATTGCAGGACATAGAGAGATGGAAATAGATGCATGCACTACAAAGACCAGCCGTAGGGGTAGCTGACATCATCCTGCCCCCCACCCCCGCAACTGCCCATGCAAATGTTCATTTTAGGAAGCAAGTCTGGCTACATACTTAGAAAAATATATCGGCAATGGCTCTTGGAACCCTCGAGCTTCCATTTTTGCCACCAAAGTTTGCCAAAGATTGGTGCAGGGCCCATGCGGGATGAAATAAAGAGCTATGGATGTCCTTCTGTACCATAGTAAGATACACCTTACATACCCTTTGTGCCAGCCAAGTTGGATGCCTTGATGACCTTCACCAAAAGCCGCTGGTCATGCTTCGCCAGCGAAGGCACCGAATTCTGAGAAACCACAGAAGAGCACCGTTTTAAGAGCTATCAAACCGTAAAAGGTAAGTATCATAGAAATGTGAAAATAGACGCATATGCAAAACAAACCTCATAGACCAATAAAATTGCAAACTCTTTGTTTGTTCGTTTTAGAATCAGTTTTCATACTTCTTTCTAGGAGTTTCAATACAATAGAGCATCTAGTAAAGTCAGTTTTATCAGGAGAAATACACAATCTACAAGCACCTTCACTATGGTCAGTACCTGAAATATGCTAGTAGTATGCAAACATTGCTTTGCTTCACTGTACCCATATCTCTACAGTTTCAGTCTCTGCTACAGAGAGGTTTTATTGCACATACCTTAAAATACTGGGTAAACGCCCACTCAAAATTTAGAGATAATCGTGAAAACGATGGGGAATAAGCGCTTATCCGGTCATCAATTTTACATGTCAATGTACTGCGCATTTTTTCTCAGATCCTACGAATTTGGGAATGGGCGCTTAGTGTGGAATGGGTGGATGCGCGGTATTCTACGGTAAATATATGCAGGCGGTTCCATATGGTGCAGTCCTCAAAAGCCACAAATGCTTCCATTTTCCCCAGTATCTCTCGGATGGCACTAGTGTCAATGACAAGCAGTAACAAGCGAATGTGAACATCGATGCAGTTGTCTTCATTCATGTCCACTCGTTAAAGCCTAGATTTGAGAGTATTTCCAACTGCTCGATCAGGGTCATGTGGTTTATGGGCTATGTTTGCAACACGGCCTGCAAGGAGGTGTCAAAAGTGTCAAACATTCGCAAGCGTCTCCGCCTTTCCGCCCGCTTTTCTACTTGCCACGCAATAACGCAGCGCCTGTGCACTTGTAACCATTCAGCACAGGAGGTGTCCACCATTAAACAGCAAAGGCTTCCATGGTTTGAGCTGCTCTCTCTCTTAAGTCTAGGCTCTCTATTACTTGTCATCGACAGTGGTGCCATCCGAGGGATGCAGAAACCTTCATCAGATTCTGTGGCTCAACAGTGCTCTCCTGTACGTAATATCAGTTTTTCTCTTCCAACTTTTTACTCCGCTAACCCAAAGGTCGGAAACTTTTGCGCCTCATCCCAACCTGCAAGCACTAGATTCTAGCAGAGGCGAAGCCTTTGGCAACGCGCAGCTCGTTTTTGTCCGAGCAAAAAACACTATTAATTTTTCTCGCTTCATGTCCGGTAAATATGCCTGCAAAAACGTACCATTTGATCGAGCTGGGTGTGCTGAATGATCTCAGAGACCGGCTCCCTGTGCTTGAAGTTGGGGAAGTCCTTCTGGCCGGAGCAGGAGAGGTCGGTCACGGTGTACGAGAGAGCGTCCACCACCGATTCGAGGATGATGTCGTCCAGAGCTCGTTGATCGACTGAATGTGGCTTCTGAATAAAAAAATAAAAAAGCACGGACCCCTCCCCTCAAACATCCGCACTTGACCTCAAACACGCCTGCGTACAAGTACAGGGTAACAAGTCTAATTTCTGCATTAGTTTGCTAAATTTATGTCAAACATGCCAAAATGACCCCTTCAGAATCCAAAATACGGGAGTGCACCGATTGCAGGCAATGGAGAAGGCAGGAACTATTAAAGGAACCAGAAAATAGTTTTCTTCACTTTGGCTTATTATAGTACTTTAAATTAACACTTTGGCTTAATAGTACTTAAAATTACCCCTTTATATTAATCAAGCATGAAAAATGAATTTCACTTTTGATACACAGCCACATTTCACAAACAAGTACATAATATGCATGCAGTTCACATTCCATGAGCTCTTCGACTACTATCAACATTTCCCTTGACAGGATGGTCCCCTCCCTTAATGAAACGAGAAGAAAGGGATTGTCCTTTGGCGACAAATAATCCCCTTAGTTGGGCTTGCTGGAAGTTGAGCAGAAAAAGGTCATCAACCTCAGAAGCAGCAAACCGAGAAGACATAAAAAATAATGCGGCAGCCTATGACCCGAGACGTCGTAGGGACCCCATGTCACCCTGACAAGATAATCACGCGCGAGAGATAGGTGGTTCTTCTGCTCCCGACCATGAGCTTCCACCTCGCAGTCCCTGTACATTAGGCTGCCCATCTCCATTTGTGCACCAAAAGATGGCTGTGTCCTATACAACCCCAGAATCGAATGCCCATATTTACTTGCCTCTCTCGCTCACTTGCACACATTTTTTTCCGCCAATTTCTCTTCTGCTAAAATGAATAGGAAGCCATAAACTTGCTACAGTCTCGACGACGCTAGCAGTATCGGGAAATAAATAAATAAATAAAAGCTATCTTGAAGACTTTTTAAACTACTAAATTTAATATGCTAGTTATTACAGAATTATTACCGAATTATTACCAAATATTACTGGTATAAGCACACACTGTGAAGTTTTAAATGTAGTCTTAAGTTTTCAGAGTGAGTGTCCCAAATACTATTTCTTACCTGTACATGACAAAACTACCAGCCAGAAATTTGCTTCCTCAGGCTATCAACTTCAAGTTCTCCTTAAAGATGTATTTAAGCTGCAACATTAATATCTTTTTTTAAAGATTAACTCCACCGCTGTTAATCCAGCTTTCTTTCCTCCTAAACTTTGACTGGTCATTCGAAAACTAAGGATATTCTGTCTAATCCTTTGAAAAGACAAAAAGAGCTGCTCTTGAAAATTTCCTGGTGCAAAACAACCGACCCCATGTGTAAATATTAGGAGAGCGCTAATATTGGAATTTTCAAGTATTAGTTTAGAATAATACGCTATTCGATATTCACTTGGAGATGAACTGCGATTACCGTCTTTTTGTTCGAAGTGTTTAGGGCGGCGGGTTAGCCCCGTTGAGCGCGCTTCTTATCGAGCACCGGTGCACTGCGGAGAAGCAACACCCGCAAAAGCGAGCTCCGTGGGTGTTGCTTCTCCGCAGTGCACGGGTGCTCGGTGAGAAGCGCGCTCAACGGGGCTAACGCGCCCCGAGCAACACTTGGAACACCAAAGCGGGAGGATGCACGCTCGCGCCTGGTGTATCAATAAATTATTCAAAGCTAACATGCATCATTCGTAAATGTTTTTTTTTTTCTTTTCTTTTTTTTCTTCAAAGTCGAAATTGAAGAAAGGACTCTAGCGTATAGCAAGAAGGTTTACGAATACACCAATAGACGGCGCTGAGGTCACACCGCCGAGAAAACTAGGTATTTTCTTATTCACTGATGGCAAGAGGGTTTCATAGCCTCACTTTCTTTGCACTGCGGAGTGAATATAGATTTCACATTTAAATATTCTAAGCTGAAATGGTAAAACAAAATGGCTAGGTGGCGTAAGCTACCGCCCGATCCAAAGGGCTCAGCCGGGTTCATCCATCCATCCATCCATGCTCGATTAGACATAGATTTAATAAAGTCATTGGGCTTTAGAGACAGCGAAGGGAGAGTGGATTTCAAGAATGTAGAGATTACCGAGCAAAGATTAAGTGAATGGTGGCAGAAAGCGAGAGAAAATTGGGAATTTTCTTATTAACTGATGGCAAGGGGGTTTTATAGCCTCACTTTCTTTGCAGTGCGGAGTGAATATAGATTTCACATTTAAATATTCTAAGCTGAAATGGTAAAACAAAATGGCTAGGTGGCGTAAGCTACCGCCCGATCCAAAGGGCTCAGCCGGGTTCATCCATCCATCCATCCATGCTCGATTAGACATAGATTTAATAAAGTCATTGGGCTTTAGAGACAGCGAAGGGAGAGTGGATTTCAAGAATGTAGAGATTACCAAGCAAAGATTAAGTGAATGGTGGCAGAAAGCGAGAGAAAATTGGGCATTTTCTTATTAACTGATGGCAAGGGGGTTTTATAGCCTCACTTTCTTTGCAGTGCGGAGTGAATATAGATTTCACATTTAAATATTCTAAGCTTAAATGGTAAAACAAAATGGCTAGGTCGCGTAAGCTACCGCCCGATCCAAAGGGCTCAGCCGGATTCATCCATCCATCCATGCTAGAGTTCCTGTATATAGCTACCTACGGTAGCAGAGTTGCGCATTCAGCCTCGCCGAGTGACCGTAGCGCCGGCTTTTCCCGCACGCCCTGGATGCTTTGCTCCTCACGTGACTAAATTTGGCGAATAGCGGCGCTGCGCACTCCGCCGCGCATGGAAAACAGGAGGCGGAAAGCAGGGGAACATACGCCGGGGCGCGAGAAACGTCGGCGGACAGACCGTAAAAAAGGTGGCTTTTTTGCACGGCGCCGGACGCTTTGCTCCTCGCGTGATGGATCTCGGCGAAGAACGGCGTGGCGGTGCGGGGAAAACAAATGCGCAACTCTGCTCCCCCTTCGGGGGAGCATATCGAGGAACTCTAGCCGCTGCGGTAGCGCTGCAATTAGCAGGGCACATGTGCAGACGCTCCACTTGACGCGATTTCTGCGCACGCGCAGTGCCCACACCTCGCGCGGAAAGTGCGCTTTTGCCCACGCCTCGTGAGGGCCTGTTTGGAAACAGCGCGTTGGCCTATGGCGGGGCATCTCTGCAGGTTATATTTCACGTCAAGTCCGTCGTTTCCTTGCCACCCCAATGTAAGCATTCGACCGTCTGAAGACACAACTCGTATGGTTAGATCAAAATTGACTCAAGTTCAGCTGGGTCTTCGCTCAAATGTGGTGCGAAAGTAGTGAACGATTGGCAGATAATATTTGATATTCAATTCGAAGATATCTGGCCTAAACCACTATTCGCTTCGAATTCGTTTCGAACTCAACACCCACTATGTGCACATGCCTAATAAATTTATTTACGAAGGGAAGTTTCACCTTACTACACCCTAGTGTGGCCGTTTTTTTTTTTTTTTTTTCAGTTTAATTTTACATTGTTACGCTCCAACTTACCTCAAAACATTACTTATTTTATCTCAACATTTGGTGGAGACATTGTGGATAAGGTATGAGCACTATACCATTGTGGACTTTCATTAAGACATGTAATATAAATATTTGTTAGACAGGTACACGCTGGAAACCCCATTTTCACAAATATGTAAATGAAATTACAACACAGTCCATTATGGGGATGTGCATCCTGGGGGTTATCGAAGCTGGTGGAGAGAACTTAAAAACTTTCAGAGTGGCATCCGACATACCTCTAGGAGACCTTGTCTTCTTCAGAGTCAAGTTCCTTAACGAAACATTGACAACAAGTTACGGCAGTTTGCTAAAATATTCATCATTCTGATGTGCAATGCATAGCGTACTACCAACAAACGTCATTTATGCTTAATTCTTCTACAAGTGCCCACAACTACAAACTCGGAAATTGTCAAAACAAAACAAAAAGGGAAAAGCCAATAAAAAAAACACGCTTACGTTTTCTCCAGTTCCCGACTGCAGGGAGACCTTAATGTCGGGTCGCTGAACGAAGCGCACGACGAAAAGTTGCTCCGTGCTGATGCAGCAGACCTTGAGCTGAAATACGGACACCCTCTAATTCACAACTGTAAAACCACAGCTATCATTCGGGCAATGATTATAGAAAACTTAAGAATTCACTTAATCACTTTACTGTCGTAGCAAGACAGCCACAAATATGATTCTTCAGGGTTAAGATGTCAAACAGCTCAGCCTTTCCTTTAGAGGGTCAAGAAATGAATGCATTGCTTTGCAATAATAATTAAAAAAAACAAAAAAACAACCAAAGCTGGTCCCCATGAACACTACATTTTGTGTCAGCGTACGATGGACTATAAGCCAATGCTACGGGCCGCCAGATTAAATCCCGAGCCTGCTCAAAACGGTATGCGTGCCATAGCGATATACCGGGTGGTTTCTCACTGGCTTGCGATCGGACCTGGCAGCCCGTAGCTTCGACCTTCAGTCCATCGCATGCCGACACAAAGTGTGTGGACCTTTTTCGCTTACTCGTGTAGGGTTCCGTGTTTTCGGAGTTGATTTTTTGCCAAAAATTCGGAATTTATCGGAATTTGTTTTTGTTTGATTCCCACTTTATCAAAATTGAAAGTTTAACTTCACAGTGTTTTCTTTAAAAACAAAATAAGAACAATGTTAAAATGTGCTAAATGAGAAAAAAAAAATACTTGTAACGAATAATAATTTTGAGCCTGGATTTGGCGTTGGCGGTCTTGCTATTGACAATACTAATCTGTCCAACAACAAGACTTGCAAACAAGGGCTGCTTCGATAAGCACCGATAAAACCCCTTAAGTCCTGCAGGTAGTCGGTGGGAAGCTCGTTTTCATCCCCAGCCCATTTCATCAGCCTACCATGCGGCTGCGCGGGGTGGAGTGGTAGAGGGTGGAATAGAGGGTGAAGAAGCACAAATAGTATGGCTGAACTGGAAACCGGAACAGTAGCTTCCGTCGTCGTAACCTAGAAGCATACAATAACATGCGTCCGAATGAACTTTGACGAGATAAACGGCAAGACCATTTTTTTGTCAATGATCGGCGATTTGAAAGGAAACTAAGGTCGTATTTGCTCAGGACCATTGCCCCTGTATTCTAAGCATACTTAATTCGTTTTTTATTGCCTTGGGATATCGAAATTCGGAGTTTATCGGATAAATACAAATTTTACCAACAAGTGTTTTTTTTTTAGAGAGAGAGAGGGGGAGAGAGGGTGGGAGGGTCTCAGGTTTATTCGAAAACGCAGAATCCTAAGTATGGATGACAAAAAGAAAATAAAAAAAAATTCAACGTGGAGAAGTAAAAGTTATAGATGAAGACAAACAAGAAACAATGGCATTTTAAAATATATTATATATATATATATATATATATATATATATATATCAAAAGCGAAAACTTTCTGAGAGCATAAGAGCGAAATAATGTTTTCGCCCATATGGAAAGTTTCACCATTCAAGATGGCAGCAGCCGAGTAAAAATGGCATATATCTAAGAAACAAAACATTTTTAAAGATCTTATTGAAAACACACATCTGTTTGTTTGTTTTTTGTTTTTTCAAATTTTTTGTTCAATAATTATACGTTTTTAGAAACAATTTAGGTCGAGGTAGAACGCTCTAAGCCCCGTCCAGGAGAGTAGCAAGCCAAGCTCCATTTCTCGGCTCTCATTTATTGGAGAGATGATTGATGTGTGGCATGGTCCATTGTAGAATTGTTTCTCTGAGCCACGGCAGTCTTCTTATTTGACTTTTCCTTTTGAGTTTGAAAAACAGGATCATTGCTGCTTTCGAAAATTTCACGAGATCGTCTTTTCCGCTTATCCTTCAAACGAAGAAACTTGCGTAGCTCGCTGAATTTGCTTGTTTTTACGAGAGAAAGAGTAGTTTCGCGTTAACCCAGGTGCTTAGAGGAAGATATACTCAACCGACGTAGTTCACAGCAAACTACTGTGGGCAAGTAGACACCTTCGGAAGCGCTGTGTAAGTGCTTGTTTTCGTCGTGAGACTGGCGTAAACCTAGCGTCCCACGTTAACTATTTTGCTTTGACTGGCTTGATTTGTTCGTTTGCGCGTTTCGATGCTGAATATAAATGTGTCGGATCCCGTAAAAGCGGCCTCCCTACTTTGAGAATCGTGGAACCATTGTGATGGCGACCGTGGTTTCAGTACCAAGAGGTAATTCCTACACAGGTAAGAATTGCGAACCACTTGGCGGGAAGAAATCGGGTGTTCGCCTCGAACCAGGTTTGTCCAGGTCTCGTGGTTTCACTTCGGAAGGTAGCAGCTCTAAAAGTTTTTAGCGTTTCAATCGTTCGTCATGACACTCACCCACCTTGCTCGCGGACGCTATGAAAGGAAACACGGACAGAAAATCTGAAAAATCTTTATATTTATTTTGCTGACTTTTTTTTTTTCTTTTTAGTTCTTTTGGTCGTTTTTTAGCGCATATCGACAGACGCTGACAGACTTGTGTTAGACCTTGACTCGTGCATGCTAGAACGCCGTTTCATGATTGCGTCTTGCGAGCGTCGCAAACGGTTTTTAGAGGAGAGGAAAGGGGGGGTGGGGGGGGATAACAGACGGACACAAGCGATGGCGGACGCAGACGCACCGTTTTCGTGGCTGCGTCTTACGGGCGTTCCATGGGTGGTAGCCTGGAGAATGTCTTTGACTGGTATGTTTAGCGTCCTATATATGCTGCCCATACAACAAAAGGGTCCCGGAGTCACGTCACGAAAGCCGAAGTGTCATGCCGTTGCATGTCGCTCGCGATCCTGGCAATTAGTCGTAGAAACGCTAACGAGAAGCTGCGAGTAGCACACCCGAGCGCGAGTGTCGCTGTCGTCACGGCGTCTGACTGCCGAAGTTCCCTTGAACTGCCACTGGAGAGCGACCTGCAGCAGAACAGGCGCCTGCCGCATACAGCGCAGCTGTTGGGACGCCGCCAGGATTGCGACCGGCGACAGCATGACACTTGTATGACGTCATCGGGCGGAAATCGAGGGACCACTTTCTTGGACGCAAGAAAAAAGCAGACGACGCCGTACGCTGCCGTGCGTCTGCCCGCACGACTAGCAGGCGGTGTCATCCGGCAGACTACACGCACCGGACGTCGCGACAGGGAGACATGAGGCTTGTGAAGGTGTTCAGCCGAACAGAAGCCAATCCAGTAGTCATGGGCGGGGCAACCGTTCTGTGGGCACCTAAAGCGGGTGGTGAACTTCACCTAAACTGCACCTAACGTCTTAAATATTGCAACAAAAAAAGTTTTTTCGTGAAAATTTTAGGGGAAAAAAACATAGGTTCCATTTAAATACTGTAGAAAAAAAATACATTTTTTATTCTAGTTTTTTTTCTTTTTTATAGTTACTGACCCAATGAGAATGACAGGGCGGGTTTTTCGAACGACAGGCCTCTGGCACGTGCACGCTTGAAGTGCACCAGGTGCCCAAGCGTTGCCGGAGGTAGGAAGCTCGCGTCGGAGGCCGGACAGCTGCAGCCCCTCCCTGACGCCCTCAGCTCGTCAGTGACCGTAGCGAACTAGCGGTGTCTTACCTTTCCACTCAGCTTTTCGACGAGAAGATTGTAGCGATGCATCGCTTTGTCAGCGTCATTTGGCCTCTTCACCTTTATCACAAGTATGACTCGTTCGCAGGTGATGCCCGTTGTTACCGTCTGCGAATTCGGAAAAAACAGGGTGGCAGTCTTTGAACCTACCGGGTGATTCAAGGAGAGGCCAGGCTCTTTAAATCGACCGCAAAATTCGGTTTGTTAACCTATCGCGCTACGACTTTGTGCAGCGTTGCCCACAGATGGTGCATTTTTTTTTTTTTTTGTAAAGTTTGCAAGGAGCGAATTTACCTGAGGAAAAAGTAAAGAAAGAAAAGGCTTAGCTCCTATGGAAACGCAGCGACGCCAACGGTCTTCAAACAACACGGCGCCGTTTCGCACGGGAGACAAGAGATGGCGGAACGAACAACCCCAACGAACGAGCATACGGCGCCGAGAGCCGGCGTCTTTAACGCGCGATATTTTCGACTCAAAAGCGGCGCGCGTTCCGCAGGCGGCGACAAAAACAGGCGTGGTAACAACAAGGAACTGCAGTTCCTTGTCTGCTAAAGACGCCGGCTCTAGGCGTCGTATGCTCGTTCGTTGGCGGCAGTTGGCGTCGCGACCGCTTGCGCCATCTCTCGTTTTCCGTGCGAAACGGCGCCGTGTTGTTTTAAGACCGGTGGCTTCGCTGCGTTTCCATAGGAGCTAAGCCTTTTTCTTTCTTTACTTTTTCCTCAGGTAAGTTCGCTCTTTGCAAATTTTACAAAAAAAAATGCACCATCTGTGGGCAACGCCGCACAAAGTCGTAGCGCTTAAGAAACCGAATTTCGCGGTCGATTAAAAGAGCCTGGACTCTCCTTGAATCACCCTGCAGTCGGCTAAGAAGACAGATACGAAAGGCTAGAAAGTCAAATTCTTGGAGGTATGCCCCATTCCGTCTATCTCGGACTATCTCGGAACAAACATTGTTTGCGTGATAATAACGAGGGGGGGGGGGGGGGGGGGGGGGGACACACAAGCTTGACACACAAAGAATCGCGAGTATTCCAGGGCCACCCATAGACGGCGCCAGTGTATTCTTTCATCGTAAGCGATCACAAGGCAACCAAACTTTATGACGTTTCGAAAGAAAGGAAAATGCTCAATGGGGACATGCTTTGAAGTTTTGGTTTCCTATCAAAATGCATCTCAGTGCAAGCAGTCCGACTCCCCGAGGCCAAAGCGCACAACTAACATGCGCCTCCAAGCATGCTGCGCATGACGGAGGTGAACCTACCAATAATCGAAGCTTATTCTTGCAATGTTATCCGAACAACGGATCGTTTCGTACCGCTGGCTTGTGCATTCCCACGGGGGCAGGACTGCTGGCGCGGAAATGCGCTCCGATAGAAAACCAAAACCTAAAAACCTGTCCAAATAAAGATTATTTTTTTCTTGAACGCCATAACTATCTGCACGCGCGTTATATTTCTGTAAGCTGTGCCGATTTAGTGGTTTTTCAGAATGTCCAAACATTTTTAATTAAAGACAATCTTTAAATTCACATATTAAAAACCAATTGCTCAAACATAATTTATACTCTAATCATAGCGAACGTCATTGATCTTCCTAAATAAGCCTTTTTGCAGACACCAAAAGAACATCACCTACATATATACACGCTTTACACACGCGCCAGAATACAGCCGCCATTGCTGACCTTCTCTTGTTTTACCGAGATACCGAGCCACTGAAACTGGTGTGGATGAGCCTCCACAAAAGCCAATGCTGGGGAGAAAGACAGAATAAAATCTAGGATGGCAGTGACCTAGCCTGCTATGGTAATAATGAAGTGAAGTAAACATAATAAGGGGAAACAGAAACTGAAGGTCAGTTATGGCAGCGCCCATTCACAGCTGCTGCAAAGCGTCTATAGTTTTTGCAGGAGGGATCTGGAAATCTTTTTATATGGGTTCCTCGTGGCCGCAAAACTTTACGGTGTCCGTTTCTCGTTAAAGCCGGCTGTTACAGCCAAATATATTAGAGAGCTCCGTGGGAATCGGCTGATGAAACACAACCTGCGTTAAAAACAAGTATGAATAAAAGTTTACTCACGAGGCTCTCTTTAGACTCCAGGACAACGTGGACATCGTGTAGCTTGGGTTTCGTACTGTCGGGATGCACGCACTCGAACTCTACCACCACGCCGTGCTGCAAAGACAAGATTCGGAAAAATTAGCATGTGCAAGCTGCATGACAGACAAGTGCAATACGAAATCTGCGCACTGAAATAAAAAAAAAAAAAGAAGATAGACAGGGAAAATACACGTGCAGTACATGTATCACAATCACACACGTACACGTCACCTCAAGAAAGTAACTAAATACCGTTACTCGTTACTCCCTCAAAAAGTAACTAAATGCACTACACGTTGCCGATTCTCAAAAGGAATGCCGTTAGTTTATCTCAAAAGTAGCAAGTTACTTTCTCGGTACTTTGACGACCAAATACACGACTGCTTTTGTTTCGTGGCTTGTATTCTTTTCAGTAGTCGTTGCACTTAAGCAGTAGCTGCCTCTCGAAATTTTCACCGGTTACGTTTCCGGCGCCTCCTTGCGAATACACCTCCGGCGATGCAGAAGAGTCGTTCTACTGACGCGCTCAAAGGAAAGGCAGTGTGCTTCAGCAAGAGCTGGTGAATCTGGAATTCCCCTCTCTCTGTCTGTTGTTCTCTCTGCTTCTAATGTTCAAAGTTGACAATGGGTTCTATGCCTTCCCGCGTTGGCAAGCTCCGGGTTTACGCTCGGTCTGTGCAAGGTTCGAAAAGATTCAACGAACGAACCTTATATTGTGTTCTCTGAGTGAAGGACATTCCCAGCTGGAGAGTTCGACTCACGTGTTCTTTTGATAAACGTTGCTGTACTGTCGTACTGTTTCATCTTTTTCGGGTTGCCCATCTGCCCTGGCCGCAATACGCGACGCATACTGAGGTTAGAATTCAAACGAGGCTGTTTAAACGTTGTTGCACGCGTCACTCCTCAAAAGTCCATTTCTACGAAAGTAACTAAATATGTTACTCGTTACCGAAATTCGACAGCAGTGATTTGCTGTGGAATGTATTTCATTTGTTCCTTGCCCCTCTGTCCGATAACTGTCCTCACTGCCCCCCATTGTCAGAGTGTACGCGCCCGGACGGTGGCGGACTTGGATAATTGGCGCAGCAGCTACTAGACGACGCGCACCTTTGGAAAGGGTGTGCGATTGAATTTGAGGGTGACAGCGAACCCCCACCCATCCGAGGCGGGCATTCGGGAAAAGGGGCGTCGTACGTAGAGCCGTGCGCAGCACCAGCGACAAGCGCGCCTTTATGGGACACGTCACTGACAGCTGCTCGAGAGAGACCCGGCCCGCCCAAGAGAAAAGCCCCCGAAATAAAAACAAAACTCTCGGAGGGCTTTCCCGCAGAGCAGATGACAGCGACTGTCGCTCCCGCTAAATATACCGCCGGAGCCGAAGGGTCCGGGCCGAAAGGAGAAACCCGGGACCGACGATAGGATAATGCCTCGTCGATCGCGCGTCGTGAATTTTGCGGGTAGTATACGTTGGAAGGTTCTGCTTCCCGTTCTGCCACCATTGCGGAAAAAGGGCGTTTTCACCGCTGCCACTGACGTAGCCAAAAATTTTTTACGAGTGGGAGGGGGTCAAGTATTTCGACTGTCTGCGACTTAATGTGCCTGTGTGCGTGCGTGTGTTGGGGGGGGTGGCAAGATTATTACTATCGGTAAAGTAGCGTGTTAAAGTCGTGATTGTCCTAGGCGGCCTACTGCATCTGTTTCTTTTTTTCCTCGAATCAGACCTGCGAGTTATACTGGAAAATTGAATAAAGCGGCCTTTCCCCCATTTTCTGGGCGCATAGCTCGCGTAGCCGCCAGCGCGTCTTACAGCGTCTCAGAACGATCGCCAGGACGCAGCCAAGATGGACGCGTCCGTCGCTTTGCGGCGTCTCTCGCGGAGCTTCAGCGTGTTCGCCGCTTGGGGCGGGAATCTACTAACCATGACGTCACGCGCACGCCTTGTCTCCTAGGTGTTGGCTCCGGGGCACGCGGACCCCTCAAAGAGGAACTTCGAAGGCGCCTCCCCACTATCAAAGGCGGCTTCCGGACTCCAGGCGGTCGACGCCGCGCAGCGGAGAGACACAGGCGGCTTTATTTAGCGCGACCGCGAGCAAACGCCACAATTACGCGGCCACTTTTATCTTCCGCCGTCGTGCGCCCGCGATACGACGCGGCCCGCAATAATATCAGGGGGCCGCCGCCGCGCTGTGAACGGGGACGAAGGAGATTTGGGGTCCGAGTGAAATTACGCCAGGGTTCACACGGCCCGCGCGGCGACACCGTGAGAAGCTCGCGCCGATGCTTCGTCCTAAAAGGGGAGCGATAAAACAAGAAGAGAAACTGCTCGATGTCGTTTGTCAACCAGACGCAGCAGACAACTCTACCAAAGACCAATAATAGCCCGAGTTTTCATAGGCCCTTTTCTGCCCGTGCGAGCCGCTAGCCTCGTCTGCAGATTTCCGGATTTCGGGCAAAGGAGCCTCGCAGGACGGAGGAAACGATCAACTAGTGCGCGAAACCGCTAACGCGGACACTATCACCGCGCGTTCTGGGTCTTTCTCGCTTGAACAGTTCAGTGCCGAGAGATTTCCGAGGGATAAGTTCGTTAAAAAAGTTCCTCGTTCGTTAAAAAAAAGTGCACGAATATTAGGGTTTCGAATTCCGATCGAATGGGGATGGCCCGAATAATTCGACGTGATTTCCGAATTCCCAGTATTCGAATAACTCGGCCCGTCATATGCCGCTGGACAAACTTCCGAGTTTATTCGAGAGCGCTGTCCCTATGGCGAGACAATGTCCTCGTAGGCCTAGGCTGGATTCAAATCTGGCCTGCGCTAAAGTCTTACGTAGCTAACCATTAAAAAACAAAACAAACACGAGAAGTAGCGTACGTTGTGTGCATTCCTCAAACAAACCAGCCGCACTCGAGCTTGTTCGACACTCTCCACAAAAACCGGCCGCGAAATCTGTGTGGTGCCAATTTGTTGCGTTCATATATTAGGAGAATTTAGAACTCAAATACCCGCGTCGCTTCCCGTGGCTATAAGCGAGGTGCCGCGGCAAGGTGGCGGAAGACGTCACCACGATTTAAAGAGTTCAGCCGCTTAAATGGATGGGTGTGGTGAAGTAACGCACACTTTAGCTGTACCTCAAATGTGTCGTTTTTCTATATACGTGCTGGTCGCTTTGCGTTCGGCTAGCTCACGATAAAATAAACACGTAAAGTTTTTGTTTTTTTTAGTAACGTAAAGTTTTTTTGTTTTTTTTAGGCGATTATTGTTTAGTTTTTGCGCATTGCGAATAAAAGTTTTGGAATTCGATATTCGATGCGACATTCCGAGGTTTGGACAACTACTCAGCACTATTCGATTCAAATTGGATTCAAATTGAATTATCACTATTCGCACAGCCCTAAAAAAATCGTCTTTGGAAGTTTAGTTTGGAAGAGAAAATTCTACCCGAGGCGCCTCTTTGTCAGCAAATCCTTTGCTCGGGGTTCGGAACGTTACACGACACGAGGAAAACATATTCAAGTTCCGTTACTTGGGTAAAAGAAAAAAAAAAAAAAAAAACTCAACTCGTGCCTCCTTGCAGGGTAAGGTATTTGGTAAACACAGACATTCATTTATATTCGATGCATTACAATTTACACGTAACGCAGGTCTGTGACTGAAATAAAAGAAAAAGAGGCTGAGAGGTTCAAACGTGTGTATTTAAATACTAAAACGTGGGTATTTCAAATACAATTGTAATTAAATACAATTTTGTGTGCGAAAATACATCCCTCAAATTTATTGTCACTGTCCAGAGCAGGAAGAAAACGACGTTCTGCACCGATTGCAGTGTCTGCCAATCAAGCACAAGCGTTTAGTGATTTTTTGATTACGGTACGTGCTAGTCCAAGGCAAGAATAGTGACCAAATCGACGTTCACAGGCAGCCTGGCTAAACAAGTGCCTGTGACAGCTTGTGATGCTTTCCAGCCTGATTTCCATCCATATTTTTGCCTAAAACATTCTAAATGCGCGGGTCGTCCAGATTTTCGTAACTGGTGCGAGTTGGAACAATAAAAAATTCTCTAGCTAGTGCTGCGCGTTTTGGTCGTCTCGGGTCTTTGTTGGTCTATACCAAAATGTAACCGACAAAAAAAAAAAAAAAAGCTGCTTGAAGCTCTGTATTTTTTTCACCTATTACGTCCAAGCTGATTACATTTTTTTGTGATTATATTTCTATTACGTTATTAGAGCCTCGCACACCAACTCCCGAGTGTGCGATGCAAAATTAAAATGAGATACCCAGAAACCTGTTGCAGGTGCCCCGAAGTCGCTGACGCAAAGTTTGAGGAATGTATTTGGAAAAGTATTTGGAGGAGACCAAATACATCTGGTTGTATTTGTATCTTGTATTTGTATCTTGTACTTAAATTCTTTTCTGGAAATGTAATTAGATTTGTAATTAAATACGTTTTTGACAAAGTATTTTGTATTTCGATACATATTCGCACGTATTTTGCCCCATCCCTGCTTCCCTCCATCCTACGAAGAAGGCGAGGCGCTGGCTTTGCGCCGTGACCACCGGGGAGCAGGACCGCGAGCGCAGCGCTGCGAAGAATAACAGAAACCTCAAAAAGCGTCAGACCGAACGTTTTTCTTCTTCTTTTTTTTTTCTTCCAGGACGTTGTAAAATGCCTCGTATATTTCTACAAAGAGTTCATGTAGTAGTTTTCGATGATGCTTATCAAGTTTCTCATTGCAATCATATGCTTATTTTCACAAATAAAAAACAAATGAGTACATTTTAGCGAATTATTTCTTTCATTAGTAGGCTTCTTGCACCCTCGAACGTCCGCCGAGGTCGGTAGCTTGTTTCCGCAAAAAGTTTATTTTTACCTCGAACAGAAATTTTAAGGGATATACGAAAGCCTCCGCAGAAACTCTCCCTCCCTCCACCCCATATATATATATATATATATATATATATATATATAGAGAGAGAGAGAGAGAGAGAAAGTAAACGCGCATATTCCACTCCAGTTTTTCCCTATTATTGTCGCAGATGGCCACAGGCGCACGGGAATATCTATTTATCTCTTCACGTGATTTGTCCTCGCGTAGCATGGAGCCTTTTTTCTTTGGTCCGATTTCTAGAAAATTTAGAATCGGGCCGTTTATCAAACACACCTGCATGAACGGAAGACTGCAGGATATTAAAAAAATATATATATAATAACACGCGTAAATGTTTCTTCGTTTTTCGGATTTTTTTTTTTTTTTATGCGATCGTGAAACCCATTTGACAGAGGCCCGCGTGTATTCACGACATCGTGCCGCCCACTACTCCTTAGGAAAACACGTGTGGCTCCTTCTCTTGGAACGAGGCAAGGTGCGCAGAGGGAAGCTGCAATGGCCGGACATACTTTGCACGACCGGGGGAACGAGAAAAATCGGCTTCGATTTATGCAAACTATTCATTCATTCATTCACTCATTTGTTTCTTTTCTGTGCTCGTGAACAGCTTGACGCCTTGATAATGATGCGCAACAAAATGTTCGCAGGTTAGTTACAAAAGTCTTAAAAGCTACAAAATTTGTATTAAAAACATTAATATCTGCTCCACTGAGAGTATTGTAGAAGTGTTGAATACGGGTCATTGGACTGGTCTGGGTAATGCGGTTAACATAGAAAGTCGGAGAAACCCGCAAAACTCGACTCGGAACGTGAATATTAATATCCGATGCGAGATCTGGGAAATCCATTAATCCATGAATACACTTATACCGGAAAACAAAATCGCGCTCACGCCGTCTAGAACTCAAGGTAGGGCATTTGCATCGTTCCAACAGTCTCGCATTAGAATAATAAACAATACGACCAATGTAACGACCATAAACGATTCGAAAACTATGAATAAGACTGCGCCTTTTCAAGTTGAAAGGAAAACCCCAGACGGTTCGAACCAGGCAATTCACACAAAAAAAAGTAAAAGTAATTAGTTAGTCTTGTATATGAATATACTAGCCAGATTTCCAGGTGTATCCAATCGTTTAAAAAGGCGCACGGAAAGGATGAGCATGGAACGCCAGATATAGAGCCAGAAATTACATTTCCTGGTCACGGGAACCTTAGCGGCGGTACCGTTATCCTAAAGACACACTCCTACCGCGAAGAATTTCAGCTTTTACAAAACACCACGTGCCTTCCGTCTTTTGTAACACGTTCAGCTAGGCCACAACGGAAAGCAACGATCGCGTGCTGGAGACGGAGCTTTTACTGATTTCTTAACCTGTCACCGACTATGTAGACGCTTTAGCCCCAGGTCAGAGCCGCCATTGCTGACCGTCTCTTGTCTTACTGAGATACCGAGCCACTGAAACGGGCCTTGAGGAGCCTCCAGAAGGGCCAACGCTGGGAAGAAGGACACGGAATCTAAAATGACAACAGGGAGTTTTGGGGAACCGTTTTTGCGCACCCGATACGGTACGATGGGCCCTCCGGTACGAACTGCGCATGCGCTGGAAAACTCGCATATGCGCAGTTCGTACCGGAAAGCCCATCGTACCGCGTCGGATGTGCGAAAACACTTCCCTAGAACTCCCTACAACTCTCTGGCCTGCAGTGCTACGGTAATGATGAAGTGAAGTAAACGGAATAAGAGGAGACAAAAACTGAAGGTGGGTTATGGCGGCGCTCATGCACAGCTGCTAGAAAACGTCTACAGACCTTCGCAAAAAAGGGCTTATGGCCGGTTCCATTTTCAGTGTTCGTGCGACACGTGATTTGCTCCATGTGCGAACCGACGTCCTTGCACGTGCTGGAATGTGAAGATTTCTGGGCTGTGGAACATTGGAGACGGTGTATAGGGGGATCGGCGGCCGAGTGGGCTAGCGCGCACACCTATTGGGCCGGAGTTTTATTAGATCGGTTTCAAAGGCCCGCTACGGCGCGCGCTTCAGAGGATGCTTCCAATTGGCAGCGCGGGCTCCCGCCACAAAGAGTGGCCTGAAAACATGATCTGCTAAAACTCTCCATTAAGTGAGCTACGCTCAGAGTATCGGCACTCCGTTTCCGGGTCTGCTAGTGATCTTGATGCTTTGAGCAGAGCGGACGCAACTGTCGACCGTCACAATTCATAAATGCGACTTGCTCAGTTTTATAGGAAGCTCAGGTGATATTGTTTTGCTGTGTCGCGAACTGTTCTAACATTTTTGCAGGTGGGAAGAACGTTTCCTGCGATTTCAGATAAAGCTTCTGATAGCTGGCAACCTTTAAACACCAAGATGGCTTAAGTGTCGTCACTCTGAAGCTTTTTTTAGTGGCTCTGCGTACACCAGCTCGGAGCACGTTGAGTGAAAGCTCGCGCTGCAGGACCAAGATACCCGCGGTTCAATCCCCACCCCTGACCGTTTCGGCCTGGATGAGCACCTTCAACCGGCGAGCGGTCGTGTATCACTACTGCGTGATGAACGTTAAAGACCCCAGGCTAGCGGTTGTACTGCGCTGGCTAAATCGCTCATCTACAGCTGAGACACCAGACGCCCGTAGAGCTCCTCCGAGGCACCCGTATGAGTCTTCGATATTCATCAATGCCGTCCTCAAGCCACTCTTTATACAACTGGTTTTAATGCGAAAGCATTAACTGTCCCGTGGAGCGAGCCGACGTCATCCGCCAAACGGCAGCTAAATTGCCCTCTCCCAATGGAGCGAAGTGAAGCCGCGATCTGAAGACTCCCAGCTTTGAAGCCGCGCAAAAAGCCACGCAAAACGGCAACGAAACGAATCCGGGATCTGAGGGATGCGCGCGTCGGTTTCAAGGAGCGCCACCCTATGGCGCTGCGTGCCCGCGCCGCCAGCGCGCCGGTAAAAGAAATCGGCTGGGGGCGGGCCGGCCCGGGGTCGGGAGACTCAAGAGCCATGTCAGCGCGGAGCGGCCACTTCACGATGCCGCGCGCAAGTACGACATTCATGCTTTTGCATGCACAACTCATAGCAAGTGCTTAGGTGTACCTCGAGCCTTTTTGACTCTAGGTCTTTTGTGTTGCATCCAAACATTCACGAAGCGTCTTTTTTTTTTCTGGAGCGTGAGCTACACTGGCCGAGGTTGAGCAGTTTCGCGTGGCTCGGATATAATGAGCCGTACTACGTGCTGCGCAAGCGTGAGGAGCAGTGACGTCACACGGCGCACAGCAGGCGGGGCGGAGCCGCCGTTGCCGCGGGCACCGCCGCCATGCGCGCCTCGCCGGTCTGCGCAAGTGCGAGGAGCAGTGACGTCACACGGCGCACAGCTGGCGTGCCTTAGCCGCCGCCGCCGCGGTCTCCGCCGCCACCGCGCGCGCCTCGCCGGTCTTCGCATTCCAGAGGAGTGACGTCATAGCCGCGGCAGACGCACTGGCGCCGCTGCGTGCCCAGCTGTGTGCCTCCGTTGCGCAGTAGCCAAGTCTGAAGCTGCACCGGAGCTGCTTGATAGCGCCTCTCATTTTGTGCGCATAAGCTCACGCTACGTATTTCCTGGCATAGCCGAGCTAAGCCACCGCAATATTTTTTAGAAGGAAGCAGGTCGTCGTTTTCTGCATCTACCAGCGCTGCTGCCATATATATCGCCGTTTCAAGCACGCCTCCATTTTCAAGACGTTTCAGTGAACGAAGCCCCGCCCATGACGTTTCATCGAACGACACTTTAGCGAATGGCGGTGTTCATTCGAGCGAACGGTGGATTAGCCGATGCCGTTCTAGCAACCCCAATTTATCGAATCGCTTCGGAACTCCGTTTAGGGAAAATGTCGACCCGCTTCCTTCATCTCAATCCGAAATCGACTTGAATGCTTGTTTGAAGCTCCTCTGACGGCTATACAAGGGAGGAGGTAACTTGAAAGATGTGCGCAGTTTTTGTAGCCTGTATCATGTCCTGCCATAAATACAATATAAAATATATTTGAAAATAAATTATAATTACAATTGTAAAGCAATGTAACATCGACGTATATAATAAAGTTTCCACTCAATAAATCGGACTCAAATTTTGCGGTTTTCAAAACTGAAAAAGTTCCGAAAAAAAAAAAAAAAAAAAAAAACAGAAAGCTTGAAGCTTTTCGCTCGTCGTCGCGAAGGTTAGGTGCCTATGCACTTGACTCATGCGTTTCTTCATGCGGCCGACGTCTTCTGGGCCCGTCGACGTCAGCACCAGCTCGGAGGCCAAGAACGTAAACAAGCGAGTTTCGGCGGTTACGGCGTGACATGGTAAACAGTGGAAGCTGTGGCCTGGATGAACGAATTGGTGCGTGGGGGTAAGGCACAAATAAAGCAGATTTATCGAACTCGTTTTTGCGTGTATCCTTAGTATAAACAGCTTTGCTTCCAATATATTCGGACAAATTTGGGGAAAATAAAGAAAGCATCTATGAGGGAACTGCACCTGTACCTAGGTACATTTTTAAGCGAACACCTAGGTACGTACCTAGGTACCTTTTCGTACGAGTAACTGTATCTTAGGTACATTTTTGAAGCAAGTTTTCCAATCCTGCCCTACAACCGTCCAGTTCAGTCTACCTGAGCCGACGCGCCAGTCGGCGCCGCTAAGAGCCTCGCAACCTCGCAAAAGAAGCGCGAAGTGCGCGACAATCTCGGCACCTTAAACAACATCAATTCGAGCGGAAGTGCGAGAGCGGAAGTGGAGGTTGGGCCAGCCAATGGGGCAGGAGGGGGCGCACAGCAGACGCTGTTCCTCTCTACAAGGTCAACAAATCGAGTCGCCGTCCGGGCAGAGTGGCGCGGGCCAGGCCCGGTTCGAAAGGGCCACCTCTCCAACTTTGCTGAGGCGAGCGAACGCGTAGGCACACAGGAAGCCTCGATCGATGGCTGGGACGCGACGGAGCGGCGCCCCGACGACCGAGCGAGGGCGGACAACAAAAGACATGGTCTGGCCGCACTGGACGGGCATGCGTGGACTTGGAGAGATGCGAGCGCTGTCGTCAAAGCGCACTGACAAAGCGATCTCGCCGCTGCCCTACAAAAACAGGTGCCCCGGAGGCACCTTCAGCACAGCCGTGTTGCGCGGAAAAACTTGCGGCATAATGGACGGTCTGTTCTTCACCCAACCAATGTTTATAAATCAGCGCATGCGCAGAATGTTCGAAGAGCGAAGGGTATGGGAATGCTCCGCTCGATAGCCACAGCATCGGAGTGACGTCAGAAACATGACTGCGTGTCAAAATAAAAACAACAACAAAAAAAAAAGTTCCTTTCCCCATAGAGTCTTCTCCTACTTGTCCCATTTAGGCGGCATTTGGTTTTTCGGTTAAGGGCCAGGAAAACATACACGAGGAGCAATTACCTTC